>NW_019394183.1:38386-97763 GCF_000648675.2 Cimex lectularius | reverse complement strand
CGATGGTGGCCAAGAGGTGTGGGGATTGGGTGGGAGAAGGAGAGGGGAGATGGTTAGGGGTGGTTAGGGATGGTAAGGGATGGTTAAGTTAGGGGTGGGAAACAGAGGGGGCGTGGCCAAAAAGGGAGGGGGAAGGAGTGGGGGTAAAGAGGGCGGGCCAAGGAGGAGTGGGGGAAGGGGAGGGGGTAAAGGGGGCGTGGCCTAATTGGTGGTGGGGTTTGGCGAGCTCTGATTGGTCTAAAAAAGTGTCCCAGCTCCCCCAATTTCCCTCTACTCGTACAGCAAAGTCAAACTGACTATTCATCCAAAAAGGAACACCTTAATCGGTATCCGGGTTCACACGATTAACTGGTTAGTAAACACCTACACGACGTTATGTATGTTAAGGATTTTTTTTTTATTGAACTTCAAAAATTTATTTTTTATGTATAACTAAAAGCTATAGAAATAATCACCATGTATATTACGTTTAATGGTTGACGTAGTTTAATTCCCAAATGACTCAATTGATCCAATTTATTTTGAAAAATATTGTGTGTTATTGGAAAGCCCTTTACTGATGTTAAACATGTTATTAATAAATAGGGGTAATTAAATGACCAGATGATAGATCAGTCCGATCGGTTTTCATCCCGGTTTCGTTTACCCCTATTTGCTCATTAGTTTTCTTCCTGTCGGTATAATTAATAATTGAAATTCTTAATAATTTATCGGTAAGCTGTTTATCAAAATGGTTCTATTATTTTTCATTAAAAATATTTTTATCGTAGCTTGGTCATTTCCGATCGTTATAGCCTATGTTCGCTATTTTGGTTGTAGAGACTCTTTTGATATATCAAAGGTGTTCAAAAACCAATTACTGATAATGGAGAAAGGTCAAAAGGCGTATAACACATCAAAAAGGAAGGGTAGACTGGCCAAATTAGTTGAAAATGATGAAACATCAAGTTTATTACCTCACTGACCTTTAAAATAAATCTCACATTATATGAGTTTTTCAGTTTTCGATAAGACCCCGGTGGACAGCCTTGGAGGATCTGGAACTCACAAGACCTGGATAACCTTTTGGCCAAACCCACGTACATACGTTGATGGCGTGAAAAAATAATTTTTTTCTTTTTTGTTTAGTTGGTTTTCTATTTTATTTTTTGAAAGTGGCGAAGATAATGAACCAAACAAACTTTTTCTTTCTTTTTCCGCTATGCATTTAAGGGGCCACCTTGCCGACTCCCCTCTAAGTTTTGAGGAGTTTATAAACAATTTGAAAAAAACTTGACTCCTGCATGCAGAGAAAGTTGCTTGATATGCCCAACCTAACAGAAGTGTACCATTCTACGGCTACATATAGAGAGCATGTAGAAATGCAACCCGATATGAGAATTCCGTTTGAGCACAAGTCCCTGTTCCAATGTTCAAAAGAAACATCACTGTTTTATTGTATACAGTATTGTTTTGTATATATTTGTATTTGATACATATATGTTTTTTTTCTGCGTCTGATATGGAATGGTTTTGTTAGTATGAATGTGTATTAAGAGAAATTAGATGGTGGAGTACTAAATACCCATCGTTCCTCAACTAAATTACTTAATTTGTAGAAATATCGAATCTATCTACCTAGCTATCTATTTGTTTATCTGTCTGTCTGCCTATCAATCAATATATATGTGGAATTAATAGGTGCTCAAAATGAGAAAGCAATCGTGGAGTGAAACACTGTAATTACAACAACGTCATAAAAATTACAATTAAACGTCTTAATACAAAAAACAATGCAAACTACGTCGTTCTTCTTTTTTCACTGTCCCAAAACCTTCTAACCGCCAACTCCCCTCCTCCATACGTCACTTCAGTCCGTGGTTGACGTCATTGCTATACATGCATCTTCCCATATATATATATATATCCTTCGCTCTTACCCTCTCTCACACTCTCGCTTCTTCTTTCTTTCCCCCTCTCTCATTCACACTCTTTCACTATCACTCTCTCTCCTTCTTTCTTTCACTCACATTATCTCCCTCGGTTTCTCCCTCTCTCTTTTTACACATGTGTATTGGTATTTTTATTCCCTAGTACTTCGTGCATATTGATAGGCGAATTTAATTCATTGTCATTCCCCCTTCTTTCTATCTCTCTCACTTTCTCTCTCTCTCTCTCTCTCTCTCTCTCTCTCTCTCTCTCTCTCTCTGCCTATCCTCTGTCTATTTTTTCTGACTTTCTCTCTATCTATCTAAGCTTAGCTCACTCTCTCTCTCTCTCTCTCTCTCTCTCTCTCTATCTCTCCTTCTCCTCTCTCCGTCTCTTTCTCTGTACATACGTAACGAAAATGTCACGCTCAATTTCGTTTAATTCAATTACATTAGATTGCAATGTTGTTCTAGTTTCGTTCAAGTGGTTTGCAGGAATTATATTTTTTTACATATTTTTCTTAAGGACGAGAAAAAACAATTTAACCAAACCCGTTTATGAATGAAACCTGATGTGACGAGAGTTGATGATACAAACAGTTGCACACTAAAACAAAAACTCTTCCGGAACTAGGCAGATGATGAATGACGATGTAATGAATTATTTCCTTAAGCCCTTACCCCCTTTCATAAAGTGGTACAGCGTTAAAAATGATGGATCTGATGACGTAAAAACTTCAAAGAGTGTTTAAACAAAAAACAACCACGCTTCGATCCAACGGGCTTTCTCGATCGCGATGATGTTATACGATGTTGTAAGATATGAGGTTTTACGATGATACGTTTCCCGCCATTCTTTTGCCACGTTCTGGTCAAACAATTCCTAATAATTATATTAATGTTGCTTTAACCTCCGCCCACGACGAGTGGACGGGGATCGGAAAACAGCGAGGGTGGCCGACCGGTGCCGAGGGGGCCACCCCGTGCTTTTCCACCGTCCCGACATCATTCCGTTTTCCTTCTTCAGCGCGGGGTGTTGTGCCTTTCGTGTCCGACTTCGCGTATTTACCAGATAACAGATTCTAAAATTTGATCGCCCCTAAAAAAAAACGGTAAATACCAAAATAAAATCTGTGCTGTGTTTGTGCATCGCTCACATGAACTGGCTTTGAATCTGGAAAAGCGCACAGACGGACGGTAACGCTTTTCTTTCATACTCCATTGCATAATGACATTTTCAGGGATTTGATTGTACTGTTTTTTATAGTAATGGCTAGACCAAAACAATTTATTTAATCTAATAATTCTAATAATTAATAAGGCTTAAAACTATCTGTAACATGTTTTTTCAGCTGGTCCAAATGGCCAATCCCCAAAACGAAAAGGAAGAATATTTAAATACGCACTTGATTTAGCGACACCAACAATATACAAAATAAATTTTTAAAAAATCGTTTAAAAATAAATGATTTATTCGTCAAAAACCTTTAATTGTCTTTTTAACAATAAGTTCCTTGTATTAAACAAAAGTGGAATACTTTTCCCTTCTCTTATATTTTAATATCCTTTTTTAAAACCCTTTCTGAAAAACATATGAGTACTGAACAAAACGAGATTGGCAACGTCATTCTTCTTTTTTTCAATCAAATTTATCAATCAGCTAGTACATAAAACTCACCTTTCAAAATTTATTGTTGAGGGAGGAGATAAAAAGTCTAATGCGTTAATAAAAAATAATAAGGGAGATAGAGTGAATGTGAGTGTATAGAAAGAAAGCGTAATAAAGCGTAAACTAAATTCTTTTCAAAATAAAATCACTGATACAGATTTATTAAACATTTCTTGTAAAAATTCATAAAAATCAATAGATTCATATTATTATTCCGGAATAACACAAAAAAGACATATTCGATAGCAGCAGATATTTTGCCTCGTCATTCTATTATTTTGAAACATGCTATGTATTACATACAATCATTTCTTAAAAATATGGGTAGGAAAAGGGAGTGATAAATGGCAAAGTGGAAAGATAGACAGGTATACATTATATACTTTGAAAATTGGCGAAAAAAGTGAGAGAGAAATATTTTATTTGTAGTACATTATATCTAGGGAATTTATTTAAAAAAGTTAATCAGCAACAACAACAAAATTTTAACCAACATAGAAAGTACCCATTATAATGGTTTAAGAATAATAAGAAAGCCCGGACTTGATACAACTAGAATAATAGAAGACGAGTTAAATGGACATTGCAGACTCGGAGCATCATAACAAACCTGTGCGTTGTTCAATGGACGAATGAGAGACAACATAATAACCTTTGTTGTTGCGAAGGCTTTTGCAGGCTGAGAAGATACAAAACTAATACCTGACTGATACACACGGGTTATTAAAAAACCTTGGAAATCTGGTAAAAACCTTTTAGCTTAACGAAGTTCTCTACAAAATTATGGGTGTTGTACTGTAGACCGATATTGTTCGCCCTAGGCAAGGTCGTAAAAAAGCCTTTTCATTTTAAGATTTAAACTTTTATTTTAACCTTTAACCTTTTCCTCAATGGCAGTTCTTTAATGATACTGTGTTTTATATTCAATTAACAGAAGTGTCCTTATCATTGTCACTGGGTACGAGATCCTGCGGTTATCGATTCTATATAATTTTTGACGATTTGAAATAGGATTCCCGTACTTCACACAATGTTAAAAACCTAATATTAACGAAATTCAGTTCCTTTTATGAAACAGTACCATTAATAGAATAAGGACACATTTACGTCAATGGAACGTCTAGAAGTTTTTTTTTTTTTTTTTTTTTAAATTTAATTTATTTATTTGTTACCTATGCAGAATTGTATACTAAACAAATATGTACACATGCATGAAATATCACACAGCACAACACTAGCACTAGTGTCAGCACTGCACCGGTAGGATACATGCTTTGAGGAGCCAGCCATTGCTGGCACTCAGTTTATATGATTAGGGATCAAGGAGGTCCCGAGGCCATCGTCGGTTGAGGCGTCGTGAAGGGTTGTCAGGATGGGAATGAGTGGATAGGGCTCGANGTTTGATTTCTCCTTGTCATCTCTGACCCAGGATCCGTTCGGTGATCGGATGGGGGAATTGACTGTGTTGTATTTTAATATTTTTTTGGTAGCGGACCAGAGGGAGTTATCTTGCGTGGAAAGGGATTTGAGGTATTTGTTGTACTGGGAGGAACGGTAGGAAGAGAGTTCTGTACGGACTAGCACAGTCAACTGGTTCAGTTTTCTTTTATAGGACGGGTAACGGTATTGTTGCCAACGCTTTCTACAATAGCATGGCGTTTTTTGATTATAAGGGAGCGGATATGGTACGTCTAGAAGTACCTGATTAGTAATATTAGAAACTATTGCAGAAAAAAATATGTATATATATTCAACCTTATAAGAGCACCTCTGTCATATAAATTAGTAGTATATAATGGAAGTATTTAATAGTTAAAATGTTATCATGCGTTAACAATTTTAACTAACATGCTCAAAATGTGTCTGAATATAATTCGTGATCGTTTAGTCAGATTAGCGGCATTTTTTACAATAAAAGTTCACCTTGTGTATCTAACTCAGGAGCTTGTAAGTCGTGGAAATTTATTAGAGGAATTGTACAGGACAAGAATTTGTGGCGGGATGTACTATCAGCTTTCACACGAGAGAAAGAGGGAGAGAGAAATAGATAATAGATAGATAAAGAGAGAATGAAGGAGAGCAGGGAGTTAGAGATGGCCTTGTCCATTATTTTACATGTAAATAAGAGGTAGCCGGAATCGTGAGGCTTTATTCACAACCTTCGTAAATGAATGATTGTCCCCGTGAGAACTGTATAAGTAGTGATGTGTTGAAGTTTGTTCGGTATGGATTGATTGTGTCAATGTCGCTTTATTTAATACATAAATTTATGCCTCTGGAATTTTTCTTACACATTACGCATATTAAAATTAAATTTTTTGTTTATACTCACGTCAGACATAAATTAGAAAAATGTTGTAAACTTCAACATAATAGAAATTGTTGAAGTGATAGTTAATTAAACTTATAAGTAATGTGGGGCGTTTAATGACCGTTAATTAATGATAATTTGGAGATCGTGAGATGCGGTCTGGTGTGACGTAGGTTTAGAAAAACATTTTCTTTATCGTGCCAACGTTTTGATATTTATTGAAATCCATCTTCAGGCATTGTGTTTTCTCCATTTAAACAAAAAGTTCTCCGATTGATAACCGATGCAAGTTTCTTTTCATTGTTGGCGATGTCCTTCAGAATACTCTTTGCTTGTTGTCCATATGTAGTTGAAATCTGTTCATGGAATTTCATGTACTTCTTTCTTCTCGTCTTTATCGTGCAAACGTTTCGACCTTTATTAAGATCGTCTTCAGAGCTCAAAGTGTGTGTTTTTTGTGTTGATGTGTCATTAATGTGTGTCGTGTTGAGAGTGTTGATCCCCAAATAATCTTAAAGTTATCCATTGCATTTAGTGGTCTAGTGACCAAATTAGTTGGTTGAAATGAAAAAGTTAGTGCCACGAGTGGGATTCGAACCTACGAACATCGGCTAATACGCCGCTGCTCTACCTTACTTCGATCCACTCGGACACCAAAATTTATTTTATATTATTAACACACAATTAACACGCACTGCAACAACACCTGAACCTTATTACCAACTGGTGCAATCTGTGGCGGATCAGGTTAAGCGAACAAAAAAGCCAACAAGTTACATTTACGCTCAAACGACAAACCTGTCCACCAGTGCACATTTACAACAAAATAATACCACCATCGAACCAAGTCCGCTACCTTGGGCTTTACTTAGATAGTAGTCTTACTTGTAACCCACATACACGATTAAAACGGAAAGAACCTAACAAAAGATATGGACTACTACGACACCTTCTTGCACCAAAATCAAAACTAAGCATACATAACAAACTAACCGCCTCATCAGACCTATTTGGACCTACAGAGTCGAGCTGTGGGGCTCGGCCAAATCATCCAATATCCAACGAATTCAGTCGTTTCAATCTAAAGTTCTCCGCCGTATCCTCAATGCTCCCTTCTATGTCACAAATCAAACGATCCATAAAGATCTTAAAATCCCTTTCGTCAAAGATCTTATCCAAACACGATTCTTCACTTTTCACTCTAAACTCTCCCTCCACCCTAACTCACTAGCCCTAACTCTTTCCGCAACATCTCACCCTTACAATCCTCCACGCCGTTTAAAACGACGATGGCCTCGTGANTATAATATTTTAGTTTTCATTGAAAAATATTAAGTTATATATTTAAAATTAATATCTATATTAATTACGAAAATTAAACAACGATTTAAGATGTCAATATTGTTAAACAAATATTGAAGGTAATATTGTATATTTAAATATAGACCTTTTACATTGTAACATTTTGTCCATAATGCCCTCGGTTGCTTTATTTTGTTTAATAAAACAAGGTAATTACGATTAATCGCATCGTCAGTTTTGTTTTTACCCGCAAATATACATAATATCAAATCATATTTACATAATTAACAAACCTCCTCATTATTAATGTCAATAAACAGAAATAAAAATTGACACCGTTGTGCATGCTAAGGATCATTATAACGGACTTAAGTACAGCAATAGCTTAAGAAAAGGCTCAACAAGTGTCTTAGAAACAAGCTGAAATGGAGCACATGCTAATTGACTGGTGACAATCCTGGTCAGCCGGGTTGTGTAAGAGACATTATTACTTCCGCTTTGTCTCGCTGTTTATGCTTTTCACAAAGAAAAGAAAATGCCCGAAAAAAAATAACACAATGACAGACCTGACAATTTTTAAATGCACCATGCACTAAATAAACCACTTTAGGAAATGATTGGTGGAGAAAAAATTTCAAGCTTACCATTGTATAAATATTTACACCAGACCGCATCTCACGATTTCTGAATAAGTATGAATATTTATTAATTTCGTACATTTCGTGTTCATTGGGTCAATCTTATGATCTTCTATTAAATAAAATGAATGCAGATAAAACTCTACATACAGCCACACGTATCCAACAAAAATAAATAAAATAATAATAATAATAAACGCATATTCAAACCAACTGCTTTCGTGTCAATTTAAAATTTTTAGACATCTTAATATTTATAAATGTGATAATTTAGAAGCTGCTACATGTACACTTTTCTCAAGTTTATCTTTGAATGCGATGTTATAAGATTTAATGTATTTACTTCTCTATTTTATAAGAGGTTATCCTTATCGAAATCGGTGGCTATAATCTCTGGCAGATTTTACGACAATTACTGTTTATAGTTTAGTGTCCATCATTTGTAGAAATTTGTAAGTTACCTATGCATCATTAAACATCATTTAACGCGCGTCCACTCGTGGGGGAATTGTGAAGTGAAGTATGTCTGTTAACTGACAGCGAGAAACAGCCCTATTTTTGGTGTAAATTTTCTATTATTCCAACTCTAATATGGCAATGAGTGGATTGTGTAAAATCAAAAAGTAAGTTTAGTAATTAGTTATTTCCGAGAGTGAGAGAGAGGGAGAGAGAGAGAGAGAGAGAGAGAGAGAGAGAGATAGAGGGAGAGAGAGAGAAATCAACTTAGGTAGACAGTTATTCAGAAATCGTGAGATAGGTAGATAGATAGATTCGAGAGAATTATTCTTCCATCACCTATAGTAAAAATAAATGAATAGGAAAAAAATAACGACAATTTATTTTTGAAATTGCAACAAGCTGCGCTTGTTACATAGATCAAATACTAGAACATAACAATAAATCTAGTGAACCACCCCTAAATCATTGATTACTTACTTTCTTAGAGCAGGCCACGGAACCACTACCTTTTAAGCGTGTAGGAGCATTTTAAAGGGAGGAAAGTAGTTATACTTTAGGATTAGAGAGGGGGTCGGTGTAATTTTTTTTGTTTTTCCAGATAGTGCGTTAGGAACGGTTGGACAATGTATCTACGATTTTTAGTTTGGTGTTTACATTCCGTGTAGATTAAAAAGCTTCTTAGAACACCTAGTTCTATGGTGTGTATGGTTTCAGTATTGAGTTCTACCTGAGTATTTTTAAATCTCCATCTATGGTGCAATTCTGGTTACTTGAGTCATGTTTCGATCTATACAGCTTGTACTGAAAGAGGTTTTTGATAAGAAGAGTGCTGTTATAATATTTGTTGTAAAAGGATGCGCTGGAGTGAGAAGGTAGCTGATGGTTCGATGAGCTATAATTATGTCGGAGGTGAAGGAAAGGAGACCGTCAGCTATGATAGGATAGCGAGGTTGGAATGTAAAGGGGTATTAGCAGTTAATTAGTAGAGTAAGGGTCCGAGTTATGAGGGATTTTCCTGCATGTACTGTGAGTGGATCCACCGAACCGTATTCTAATCTAACTCTCGGTCAAGTAGGACTTAAAGAGGGTAGTTTATGGTGAGTAGCATCTTGAGTTTCTAGGTGCCAGACTCGATCGAAAGAGTTCGACGTCGAGGAATACTGCTCCGGCAATTCTTCTTCTCAGGAGAGGGATCGATTTTAACCTACAAACTATAATTGTGGAATGGTGATGCCTAAGTAGCAATTAATGGTCGGGGAATTTATTAGACAATTCAGGGATGATGAGTATTTGATGACAAAGGATTTTTCAATGCGATTACCATGAAGTGGCAGTAAAATGATGGGACGGTAGGAATTCGGAAAGTGATTTATTGTTAGGGATTAGATGAACCATGCAACACTTCCAAGGCATCATGGAGCCAAGATTAGATGTAAATTGTATGCAATGAATTTTAGTACTGTCTATCTTGTCTGCACCGAATCTCTGAGCGCGGTTACTGCTGTCCTGTGACAGGTCCTCCATGGATCCGCTCATCGTATGGTTGTCTGACTCCCAGTACAAATAAGTCTGGAAGGTGACGAAAAGGTGGGCGTTATGGCTCAGAGTCTAACCACCGCGATGTGGCTTTCAAACATAAAAATGCTAAATAAAAAAGATGCAAGATTTTGAATTTTTGTCATATTTGAGCCGTTTGTTTCGACTTTTGCATACTGCGATGAGGAAGAAATTTTAGAAAAAGGATTTTTCTTCGATCTGACACGATATTAAACCAAGTGCTGGAAGGTACCTTGGGGATTCAAAATAAGGATAATAAAGGTGAAAGTTTGGAATAAGTTTTTTTTACAGACCCAAGTTTCGGCCAATGTATTTTTATGTATACGGGATGTTCATTCTAAATGGCCCGGTTAAATTTCTCTTGATAAAGCTTTAAAAAAGTATTTCATATTTATCAGTCTAGTTTCAAATTCTTTGCTTTTTTTGGAGAACAATTATACAAGACACATCTGGCCCAGTTCATCTTCAAAATTTCAAATACAACCCTCTACGTCCTATTACACATGACGCATCATGTTCAACGATTCTTTAGGCTGAAAACAATAGTGCATTCGGATTTTCAATTGGTCAAAAACTGACCGAGTTACTGCAAAAGTGTTTCGTTTGTTTACATTCTTTCATTGATTGTCAAACTCGCATACGAGAGCAAATCTTAATTCTTCAAAGTAAATAAATTTTACAATAGTAAAGTGGATTTACAATGGCTTAAATGGTGCTCAGTTCCTCAATTTTTTGAGGAAGGTTTTATCAACACCATAGATATTGGCCATTTAAAAAACAGTCTCTATGCCAATTATAACCCAACAACTTCAGTTGAAGAACTGCGACAAAGGATAGAAAATGCTTGTTAATCCATTTCCCCTGAATCTATCGCTCTGAGCACCGGTGAAGAGTGGTTACAAAGAGCAAATTTTGCATCTTTACGCAAGGCCAGGCAGTTCGAACATGAAAAGCGAAATAGCAAACCAAATGACTTTTCTCAATAATTTTGTCATATATTGACCAATTTAAAATCCCATTGCACGATTGTGTTGGCGTAAAAGATCTTTTAAAATGATGTGTCAGGATGTATAGAGTCGTATTCGAAATTTTGAACTTGAACTGGCCCTTAGGTATCCTGTATAATTTTGTTCCAAAAAAGGGAGAAATCTTTCATTGGAAAATGCTACTTTTTAAATTGGATCCCGTTTATTGTTAAATGATCAAACATCTCTTTGACCGTTGCTTGAGCATCAGTCAATATTTGTTGGCCATTCGTCAACTAAATTGCAATGTGTTCCACAGCCGTAAATATTTAAGGGCAAATAATTTTGAAACTAATGAAAATAAATAATATTAAACACATATTTTTTCGTTTTGATAGAGACATTAGTCTAAGAGAAATTCAATTTCCGTCTAAAAAGGACGCCCTGTATTCTTAATGCAGTTGAGCTGGTTTCCTCTTCAAATACGATAATTTTGATCTCATTGGCATTAAGATTGGGTTTGTTTCAACTATCCCAATGAACAATCTTACACATATTTTATTTATCAATTTAATGCATTTTTTTGGTATCTTATGCGTACATTTGATTTTATGAAACAATTTAAAAACATGTTACAAGAAATTTTCTTTCCTGCCTTTGTTTGCTCTGTTTTTTGATTCCCAATATTTTATTCGATAGGCAAAATTTAACTTTCAAATTATTAGAATTTATTCGTTCTCAGATATTTACGGCTGAGATACACATTGCAATTTGGTTGACGAATGGCCATCAAATATTGACTGATACTCCGACAACGGTCAAAGAGATGTTTGATCATTTGCCAATAAACGTGAATCAGGGGAAAAATGAAAAAGTAGCATTTTCCAATGAAAAATAATTGAACTGTAATTATTATTGATGTTTAATTATAAATATTGATGAAATCCGTGAATGTATAATAATATTGAAATAATTAATTATTTAAACATGTTGTTTATTGTTTTCTAATATCAGTAACTTATTCCTTGAATGTTGCTTTTGTTATTTTGTAATTTCGGAGGAGGCTTGTTAGGCATTTTGAATTTGGTAAGGTTCAAAGAATTTCATAATTGACCCTTTGATTAGCAAATTTTAATGAAAAAAAATTCATTGCATGCTTGACTTTTTTTTAATTATAAACCTGTTTTTTTGTTTTAACGTTTTTCAGAAGATAAGGATAAAAGTTTGATAATTTTCATTTGGTGCTTGAAATAAAAATAATTTTGGTGTAAAAAATTGACACGTCAATACCTCCAAATTAACGGTTTTTAAAGTTTTTTAAAGATAGGAAATACACACGCATCGGACCTCCAAAATTAAAGGTAAAAAAAAATTAAAAAAGAAGAATTGTGGTCAAAAGAAAAAACATATGTTGATGCTGATTTTAACATACATTTTTCATAATTCACAGTTTCTTTCAATGGCTTGTTAGCATTACAAAAATAGTATCACAATCATAATGTCATTTCATGAGATATTAGCGTACTTTTATGCTGCTAGAAACAGGGGTTGTTTGTGAAGAATACCTGTTTTGTTATTTCTCGGTAGGATATGTTGTCACTAGAATAAACTTTCTTAGACAAATAGAAAAAAAACAAAACAGCAAATAGCGAAACGTGAAAAACAGTCAAGAAGTTGTACGTATGAATGGCATTCAACTGATTGAAAGGTCCTTCAATTTATAGTAAATAAGTGAGCTGGAGCGCCTGGGAAAAACGGTAGTAGTTGTCTGGGTAACCGGACACGTCGGGCTGGGGGGCAACGAACGTGCAGACGAAAGCTGGGACGTTTCGCCCTCCAGACCAAGCTACCGCGATCCGGCCCGGTGACGCTGTGCGAGCAGTAAAGAACGCTGTAAGAAAGCGTTGGCAGCGTCAGTGGGCAGGGTCGTCCGAGAAGCTCCTGCGAGTTAAGGGCACGACTGAACGATGGCCCCTTGAGAATCTTAAACGAAATGAAAGAATCGTGTTAACTCGGTGGAGGATTGGCCATACCCGTGTGACACACGGATATCTGCTTCTGGGTCAAAAGCCGTGCAGGTATCCCGCTTGTAGAGAAAGGTTGCTATGTATGTCTCATCTTGTCGAGCAGTGCCACGCCTTGGCCCCTTACAGGGAGCGAGTAGGCATGAACCCCGACATAAAAACCGTTGTCGGGCGAGCAAGTCAGATGTTAGATCTCCTATTCCGCTTTTTAATAAAAACGGGGGTGTTTCCTCACTTGTAAATAGTGCATAAAACGTGAATATCTGTGTAAATAAGTGTATTTGTGTTGTGTTTTATTGTGTCGTGTATTTATTTGTAAGTAATTTATTTATTTGTTTGTTGTAAGTGGGTGATCCTTTAGACTGTAGGGCCGATGCGGAATATTAAGTACTCCATCGGCGGAAAAAAAAAAAAAGTGTGTTCCTTACTTTATACGTCACATTACATTTCAACCATTTGCTTTATTAGAAGGGTGATAAGATTTTTGAACGCTGACTAAAGTTTGCAAGCATAGTTTTTATTTGCCAAATTCATTCATTGACTAAGACTCTAATTGTATTTGCCATGGTAATGGCTCTGGGTTCAAATCCCATGACGTTTTTATTTAAAATAATATGAAAAAATGTTTTCTAATGTGGTTAGATCCATCGTCATCAACACCCTACTAGTGGTTGGGTTTTACACCCTCTTTTATCAGCTAAATCTGACATGGAATTCACGCTCAATTTGACCACAAAAAATATGTACATTTGTCAAATAAAATAATGAACAGAAACAATGTAGTTTAAATCAAAACAGGAAATTCCAAAGTAAATTATTGCGAATAATTGCTTAAAATAGTTAACTTACGGGCATAACTAAAGTCGCTTAAAGGTCAAAGGATAAGTTGCATTTATATTAAAGTAGTTTGCACCAACATACAATTCCATTGAAAATAGACGTATATTTAAAACACAAATCAGCGCAACCCGATAGCCAAATAGGCAGTTAAATATTTGACTTATTCAAAGGTTATATATCAAAAAGATTTTGATTTAATTTAATTTAATTTAATTTATTTATTTATTTTTAAATATTTATTTACGAGGGTTCGCAACAGCAGAGGTTATATCAACCCTCGGGGTGCTTTTTGAAAGAAAAAGGCCAATTTGTCAGAATGCCGAGTTCGAATGCAGGGCCGCTGGATTCGAACCCGGGACCTTTACCTAGTGTTGAGCGCCGTGCCAACGCCTAATCCGTTGAGGCCACTGACGCCCCCTTTATTTAGTTTTTCACAAATTCATAATTTATTTAAAATAGTTATTTCTTGATCTAAAAAACTGCATTTTCAATATACATTAACTATTTTGCAGTGTAATGATGATATATTGCTAACAAAAACAAATGGCTTTGGAAATAATGCAAACAGTAAATGTTTCAGAACCATATGGGCGTAATTTACATGAAATACGTGTCAAAAGGACGGTGGAAAAGACAGTTGGAAAATAGTACAAGCATAAACTTATACATTCAAAGAAAGATTTGTCGTCAGATCCATGTGCGGAATTCTTATATAATAAATGTTCGCTATATTTCTATATCATAAAAAAGACTAATGTTGTTTTCCAACTAATTTTATTATTAATTTGATGTAAAGTTTGGATTTGAATTTATTATAGATCAAAGAGCATTCAACCAAATGTAATCCATATATCGGTCAAATGGTTTGAACTATCGTATAAATACAATTGTATTAAAGCGAATACACTGCTAACCAAATAATAACATTAATAATCGTTCTCCCTTGACAATAATTGTTGAATGTTATTTATTATTATTAACCCTGGGTACGAATGTTTAAGTGTTATGTGTACACTTGTGAAATTGTACCCACTGTTTTGCAAAGGGAACATAAAACACATACAAATATATAAATTTGGAAGCACGAGAGAGAAGTTAAAGAGAGAAGAAAATGTATTAAAACATAAATTAATAGTTATTCAGATATCGTGAGATGCGGTCGGGTGTGATGTAGGTTTCAGAAAAACATTTTCTTTATCGTGCCAACGTTTCGATCTTTTATTGAGATCATCTTCAGGGCCTGGGATTTACAAACAATGTTTACATTTAACAATTACATTTATGATGCGGAAAAGTGAATTTATACAATGCAAAATATATTTTATATTCAAACAAACGTTGTTTTTCTGAAACCTACATCACACCCGACCGCATCTCACGATATCTGAATAACTATCGATTAACGGTCACTAATCTCTACACATAAACTAATATTTATCTTAGTAAATGGGATTTTGTTTAAGTGGCAAATAGTGTTAATTTTACTATTTTTTTGAATTGACAGAAATGGATCATTTGTTTTTAATGAAATAATTTCACAATTTATTAATGAAATTATCGGTACGAAGAGTAAAAAAAGCTTAATAAATTGAAAATAAAGAAGCTTTCGACTGGAAAAAGTGCAAGTTTAAAATTCCCATGTTGTAAGATTCACATGTCTTACACTTAACAACATAACAGGTTGCTCGATGTGTCCCACATACTGGAAACATGCCATGCCTTGGCTCCCTACAGGGAGCGCGTAAGCATGCCATCCAATCTGAAGAAGGTACTCGAGCACTGCAGCGGGTTTCAGGGTCCCCTGTTCCGATTTTTACGGGAAATTGTTTTTTTTTTATTGTATATAGTATGTCTCATGTGTTGTGTGTCTATATGTTTGTCTGAGTGCATGTATTTATTAGCGTGAATGGCGAGGGGTGAGGGTGAAATATAACATCATCATCGCCCCTCGAACGATGAGAGCGTATGAGTATGTGTTCGGGGTCGATGGCGGAATATTTACAAAAGTACTCCATCGACCCCAATCTAGTTTAGTTCGAGTATAGGTCGGTGGAGGAATATCAAGTACTCCACCGACCAAACGGAATGAGTGTATTGTATGGATGTATTTATGTGTATGAATGTATTTATCTGTATAAATGTAGTGTTTGTAAATAGAAGTGTAAATAGAATATTGACTTGACTTAGCTTGGGGCTGAAATGACCCAGATGTCGGAAGCCCCAGTAAAAAAAAAAACAACAATTTGTAACACGAGCATCTGAACGCCCTATATTTATATTTATGTTTTACATTTTCACGTAAAATTTTTAAGGTTTTTTAAAAATTTTTATATCGTAATTTATAATTGTTATAGATTGTATTTGTATTATCGTTGTACTGTAATAAACGTAAAGGCAGAATAATAGAACAACCCCTAAGCCTGTGATTAAGGAAAACTTATAACAATAAAATAAATCATAACAAATCATTAAATTTTTCTCTATTATGATTATTAAAACAAAACAAAAAGCACCGCTATTGTTTAATTTGAAGAGAAATGTTTCATAAAAATCTGACGAGAAAAAGGGGATGATTTTTCATATTGTAAAAATCTGATTTATGTAAATAGCAATGGCTATAACTCATTCGGAACCCTCATTGTTTTTTTAATGTGTTGGCCAACGGGAAAGAGTTCGTAAAAATGTTTGTCAGGGCGCAACATTTGGGCGGGTGTTGTCGGCTTCAAAAGTGGTAGAAAGTGGATATTCCGACAGTGCCGTCAGGTCGACCTTTCTCGACAATGGGCCAAAACGCGCCAACGGCATCCGATTACGGCCTTTGTACGGAATTGGCCTTCCAACCCTATCCAAACATCAATGCAAACTCGATAGGCCCTCAGTGGAGCTCGTATATGCATACAATTGCCACCGGTGTTCAAACGTAATGAAGACATGACTGGCCGTGTGAAGCCTGATCTCGTGGGCGGCTCTTATGCATGGATTACGCCACGAAATGATACCTCAAGGCAAATATGGCTCAGGCAATATACAATTAAAGCTTATCCAAAGAAAGAGTGACTAGTTCAAAATACATTTTCTCACTTATTAATCCATTTATGTTTTTTGGCTTAATTGACAATACTAATTATTATTTGGAGATGGTGATATCGTGAGGGAGAAACCCTTCAAAATCCAACGTTTATAGACATAAAACATCAATATCTCACTGGCATTATCAACAGACGCACAATAATGACACTTCTACACAAGAAATAAACACTTTGAGTGAGTACAGATACTTTGATAGTAATCTAAAATTGCTAGCATTGTATAAATTCATTTTTTCACATCCTACATGTATTTGTATATTTTAAACAGTGTTTATAAATTCCAGGTCCTGAAGATGATCTCAATAAAGATCGAAACGTTGGCACGTTAAAGGAAATGTTTTTCTAAACCTACGTCACACCAGACCGCATCTCACTATCTCCAAATAAATCATCATCTAACGGTCACTAAACACCACACAAAATATTAATTATTTCAATTAATTATGCGTTTTATGTACGGTCTTGGTTGAGATGAAAAACACTAACATTTTCATCTCAACCAAGACCTTACATAAAACGAATAATTAATTGAAATCAGTTATTAACTTTTATAATTTAATCTCAATAACACCCACTGTTTAAAAAGAGAAAAGGGATTCATTTATTTTTTTATGGTTCATGGTCATTTTAATTATATGAATTTATTGACCAAAAACAGTATACATATTTGTACATAAATAAAGAACCAAACATTACGTTAAAACATGTACTCGCTCTTTTAATAATCATCTCTCCTCAAAACGTGATTAATAGGAGAATTATTGTAAATAAATTTTCTAAAAATCCGTCGTTCAATCATTAAAACTGGCAAATAATATGGATTTTAGAATATTAGTTAGCTATAACGTTCAAATTTAAAAATAAACTTATCATCATTATTTATAAATTTATGATAGAAAAAGGTTTTACTCCCCCCCTCCAATTATGTTAAGAGCAGAAAATGAAACCAACCCAGTAATTTTAAACCTGGTATTTATTGCAAATTATGATAGTGTAAATTTTTTAACGACCACATAAATGGCACGTCTACCGGCAATTATAGCTTTTCTAATATATATATATATATATATATATATATATATATGTGTTGGGGCTTCGGCGACCTCAAGTTATGGTCGAGGTATATCTTTACCCCGCGGTTCGAACAAAGGGAAAATAAAAGAGAATGCTGGATAAGTTTCTGCTTTTATTTCACACAAAAATACTTGTAGAAGTAGAATGACAAAATTAAATGGCTTACTCGCACAAACTACAACAAAAAGATCGGCTTGTCAAATACAAAATAAAATGAAGTAAAAAAAATTAAAGAAAAATCAAAAAAACACAAATGAAAAAAACAAAAAAAAACAATCGACTTGCGTGTTCTGGGGTACCCCTATTTAGCCGGCGAAATGTAAGTCAGGCGACGCGTTGACGCGGCGGCAGGCGTTCAGCAGCAAAAGGCAGATGCGGGCAGCAACAGGTCAAGCAGTAGTTCCGACCGAGGCTCGAGCGTAAGTAAAAAGTAAAACTCCGAGTCATGTCAACAATCCTGTTATCGGCGAGTTAATTCCGTTGTTGTCAACATGCCGATCACCGCGGCTCGGCCCGAAAGCGTACGGCCGTAACAATATGTGTGTGTGTGTGTGTGTGTGTGTGTGTTAATGATAAAAACGAAAACTACCGATTTCACACTACTTTCACACTTGATTTTTATTAGTGCCGGGCGGGTTTAGAAAATATAAAATGGGTGTCAGGATATAGAAAAAGAGGTTTTAAGAATTTGTGGCGTCCATTTGCTTAGCTGTTAGCTGTCGAATTGGGCTTGCGGCACCCGGTATGATACACGTTTCTCGCATCTTTCAAATTCCTGTACATAAACAATTATAAATAAAATATAATTAAACATTGTTTTATCGAACTGGGCCAGTTTAAATTAAATGTAATACGTAGAGCTGTTGTTTTCCCAATTCATTAACATCTTGAATTTTATACAGTGAAATGATGTGAAGTTCGATATGTTCAGTTTTCTAATGTTTTGTATGTCTTTGTGACGTAAACTTTGATGTAAAATGGCATTTTTCTGTTGTTTAAAATACACCAAAACGACAATATATATTTGGTAGAATAATATTAATATTCTTGGGGGATTCAATATTTCTCCATCACCCCTCTTACACTATAGATTCACGCCAAGGTATACATTCCCTCTCAACACTCTTTGTACAGTAAATCAGCCCTTTTTGCTCCTAAAATCGAAACAGGGGCATTCCATACACACTCCCCATACATAACCAAGGAGTTCCACCCTTCAACCTTTCGTCCCTTTTACAATATGAGACGGAAAACTTTCCACAATTGTGTCAAAACGACTCAGTAGAGTAGATCCCAAATTGTGTCATATACTTTTTCCTTTTTTAGGGTACGTTATTTATCTTTACTTAATTCTACTCTAATCTACTCAAATGGAAATGGTATTTTATAGAATAAATACTGTTATAATTTTTTATCAAAAATCCAACTCCGGTATTAGTTTTCTACCGAGCCGAAAACAATAAAGGATGTTGAAACGATCGAAAGTATTTATTCAGACCGGCCTGTTTTCCCATCAGCTGTTTTCTCCTGTCGGGCAGCTTGACAAAAGCTTAACGGACTCATAAATCTGAAGGGCCGTCCTCTATTTTCAGCCGTTCCAGGGGCCACGATTCAAGGCGAGCACATAAACGCCCTCCGGGTTTGAGTTATTGCAGCTTTTTAGGCCTTACGGAACAGGGAGCAGCAGGCGGATATAGAAAACGATACAATTTAACAATAGGTTTTTTATTTTTCTCAACCTTTTATAGGATAAACACTGCGTTTTGAATTTTTATGTTATCAAGAGAGAATTTGTTTTATTTAACTCTTGGTTGTTTTTGTTCCACTACTAACCAAATTTTTCTATAAATGTATTATTTTAATCACATTGCGTTTTGGGTCACGTCCCTGGTTTACAGCGGTTATTTGAACTAATTAGCAGCAATCCAGAATGAAATTTTTTATCATCAAATGAAGAATATGAGAAAGATTAGAAGTTTTTTTATTATACATAGATTAATAGCGATTAAATAAATTAATGAATTTTTGTCGGGGCGTTTGAGCGGGCGTAGGTGGCTGCAAGGTTTCCTCGTTGACACGGCGCTCACACTGGTAAAGGTCCTGGGTTCGAATCCAGCGGCCCTGCATTGCTCCATGTAAAAAAAAATTGTCATTATAGACCATAAAAAAAAAAAAAAAGTGAGCTCAATAACTTTCTACTTTTACTAGCCAATATTATATCGAGTACTCTGGAAAAGTGAATGTGGCCAGACGTCTATGTTTGTATCGGGTGTGTAATTTATTAGCGTGAAAGAAAATGAGTGCTTACCCCGCCACGAGGAACATTGTACGCTGGAGAGTGTGAGATCAGATGTTATGTTTTTATCGGGTGGTGATGTATATACATGTATTGTAGGTTCTGTGTCTATTCTGTAATTAACAATCTGAGGTTCAAACGGTTCTCCCAATCAAATCAAAACACTCAGTAAATATGTGTGGTGATTAGTGACCGTTAATCGATAATTATTCAGAAATCGTGAGATGCGGTCTGGTGTGATGTAGGTTTCAGAAAAACATTTTCTTTATCTTGCCAACGTTTCGATCTTTATTGAGATCATCTTCAGGGCCTGGGATTTACAAACATTGTTTAAAATATACAAATATATTTAGGATATGAAAAAGTGAATTTATACAATGCAAAATATATTTTTTTGTATTCAATCATCTCAATAAAGATCGAAACGTTGGCACGATAAAGAAAATGTTTTTCTGAAATCTACATCACACCAGACCGCATCTCACGATTTCTGAATAATTACACTCAGTAAAATAAAACACACATGAAAAACCAGAACAAGAAGTAAAGTAAGGCGAGCGATGCTGGCCCATATTATTCACATTACATATAATGAAGACAAAATATAAATTTATTGTTGTCATAATGCGTTATCCGGAAAATAATACAGGTTTTTGGTTATACGGTAAAAACAATTGATTAACAATGATTTTAAACATTTTTTATTAATTAAAATATCCTCATCACTCTCAATATACGTCTCCCAATGTGAAGGCCAATTCGTTATTACCCTCTGAATAGAATTTTGAGTCTTTATTGTTAACAAATATTGCCAACGTATTTTCTGACTTTTGACTAATGACTTTTGATTAATAAATATTTTATGTTGTAAAACGTTGTCTAGGTGCCTGAACTTGTAGTCGGTAGGTGAGAGAAGAAACCGTGAGGCCGAGTGTTGTCGTGTAACAGAATCGGCTTTTTCCGATTGACCAAAGATGGCTTCAATAATGTCTATTTCTGGCGCATTACTTCAATTATAGAGCGTCATTTCGGCATTATTGTTTCGCCAGGTTTCAAGAAACTATAGTAAATCCGCCCAAAAGAACCTCACCAAAGCGTCACCATCACCTTTTTTTGTCTTGGGATTGGAAAATATGGTTTTCCTTTGTCGAGCCACTGCCAAACGTCTACTGTTATCAAAGAGAATCCACTTTTTATCACAAGTAACAATTCTGTCGAGAAACGGTTTGTATCGGTAAAGAAAAGTTGAACTTAATAACACTGATTTGTTTCGTTTCGTTTAATGCATGAGGAACCCAATTTTCAAGCGCTTTTTTTCTTCCCCAGTTGCCTTAAAGGCTGTTATATTTTTAATCAGTGAATGGCTTTGCAAGTTCTTGACCAGTTGTTCTGGGATTATCTTAGATCAAAGCTCGCACAACATCTTCATCTAGGGAAAAAATCCTTCCACGATTTCTTTCTCTTCAAAGTCAATGTCTCTCTCTCGAAATTTTTTAAACCATCGGTGCTCTCGCTCACATTGCCATGGCGTCAGACTTGATTAATATTTCGGGCCGTTTGGGCACCGTTCAGATCAAGTTAATACTCGTAAAACGAAACAATACGCGAAAATCATGCGTTGACATCTTTGTAAAGATTGAATTATTCCCAAGTAATAAAATGCTACTGAGGTAAACAAACATTTTTGTTTGGAAGAAGATTAAAAAGTGTTGATATTCGTAGAAAAAAATAATCCATCGAACGTGTACATTTTATTATATAACGACGTAATTGAAAGAAACGTGAAGTCCGGTATTCTTTTCCGGACATTCCAATAATTATTAATCATCGGCCAAAATATTGTATAAAGAAAACTATCAGGATGAAACCCATTAAAAAAAACAACTCTCTGTTCGTTGGAACTTGGATAATACAATCAATTCCTTCATGCATTTTCAAATTAATTGTTAATTTAAAAATTTAATTTGAACTTATATTCACAATTCTGTTAACTATGTTTGCTAATATAATTAAATAAAATTTTGCCATCATATTGAACCATCCAGATCGATCATGACCGACCATTCTATGACAAAAATGTCTAAACCTAAATTAAAAAATGATTTTATATAATGCAGTCTATTAAGGTCCGTACAAGAAAAGTTAATTTTGTTTCAGGACTTCGCGATAAATTTTCACCATCGTCATCGTCATACAAATTTTCCACCGCCTATTGTTCTTACGATTTATTATTATTTTCTATATTTTAATATTTTTATTAATATAAGGAGTTTCGATAGAAGTATTTTGTTTTTTGTATAACCCCACCCTCAACACGGTTTTTTGTTACAACTACGAGGTTATATGAACTCCGGGTGCAGCTGTATGTTGGGTTCGAATGCAAGGCAGCTGGATTTGAACCCGGGATCTTTATGTTATGGTGACTGTTTTTTTTTAATTGTACTTCAACTATTAAAATTATTCTTTTTTTATACAATGAATTCACTTTGCTAATATTTATATATATTTATTTTATTTATTTATATATATTTTATTATTATTCCTACTTTATCGCCATTTTAAATTTTTGAGGAGCATTTGGGCGAGTATGAAGGATATTGGGTGTGCTTATACCGTCGAATTTCAATTGTTTTGTTCAACGGTGGTTGTTACAAACTATGTTGTGGGTAGTCATTGTTGCAGTGTTTCAAAATTGTAATTTTATGTTTACCTATCGTTTTCTGTGCTGTGAATTATCGGCTTTTGATTTGTACAACACATACCCCTTGGGGTGGAAGGAAAACAGGTTGACTCCGACTATATTCAACAGATTGATACAACAGTATGTGAACTTTCTTTTTTACGCATACAAAACGCCACCTTTAGGACGTCCGAATATACATACTTTAGTAAAACTCCGCCATGTAAGTGTGTGGTGTTTAGTGACCGTTAGTTAATGATTATTTGAAAAAAAAAAAAAAAAAAAAAAAACAGATTGGTTTCAAAAACCAAGAAACTCTTTTCATCACACCATCCTCTTCATACAATAATAAACACGGCCAAAGGGCTACTTCACTAAATTATTACCCTAAGCCATGAATCATTTCACCACAAGAACATAAAGATTTACAATCATATCCTCCATAACAATCACTACCCTAAACATATAATCAACAGAATAATCAACAACTACAACTCAACACTAAAAACATCCACTATTAGTAATAATAATACATCAAATCTATCAAATACAGACAAACCAATATACATTTCCATGCCATTACATAAATTAAATTCTCTCTTCTGATAACTGATAGCTTTGAAAAACTATAAAACAATTCATATACTTTTTTCCTAAATTAAAGATCCCACACCTGTAACACATAATTCTGACGTAATTTACAAAATCAATTGTTTATTCTGTCCGGCAACTTACATCGGTCTTACTCCCAATATTTTACTATACAAGAGAGTCTATGATTGCAAAAAACCCATAATAAACACTACAGCACTGGCTGCCCACAACAATTTTAACACAGTTTCGACTTCAACAATCCAAAAATATTACACACAGAACAAAACAAACATAAACATACCTTTAAATTAATCAAATTCAATATCAGTAACATACATATCACATCACACAAAACATATTAATGCAACATATAAAACAATCATTACATTCCACACATCAAACATTTTTAAATAGTCTAAATCTTCAACAATTTGGTTTTCCTTACCATATTTATCCCGGTTTATATAATCCTGAAAGGTTAATCAAGCCGAACAATTACCCATTTTTCCCACTGTCGGCTCTTTCAGTTTAAAGAAGCCGTAGTAGTCAGTCATATAAAAATGTCTTTCTATCCCAACTTTCCTTCCCCACCCCTTCAAAATCCAACGTATATAAACATAAAACATCAATATCTCACTGGCCCTCTCAACACGACAGAGAAAAATGACACATCTACACAGAAACCAAACACTTTGAGTGAGTACAAATACTTTGATTAAGTCTAAAATTTCTAGCATTGTATAAATTTACTTTTTTCCACATCCTACATAATGTAATGTTTTATAATTTAAATAATGTTTATAAATCCCAGGCTCTGAAGATGATCCCAATAAAGGTCGAAACGTTGGCACGATAAAGAAAATGTTTTTCCACATCTATGTCACACCATACTGCATCTCACGATCTCCAAATTGCCATTTAAGATTGATTGAAGGGCCTCAAAAATTGTAAAATATCAAACCAGGATAAAATTCAATAAACATAAAATCTTTTATTTTGGTCCTCAGGCCCTTATTATTATACCAATGCGTTAAAAAAAATCGCCGACTTATGATTAACATTTTAGTTAGTAACTTAGTTCTGAATTTACTGAAGTAATATATATATANTTGATATATATTAAATGCGTATAGAATTTTCATTGTTATTTATTATACAATTTATTAAGGTTTTTAGTTGAGATGAAAAAAAGTTAATGGCACGAGAGGGATTGGAACCCACGAACTTCGGCTAGATACGCCACTGCTCTACCATTAACTTTTTTCATCTCAACTAAAAACCTTAATTAATTGGTCAAGCGGACCACGAAATTAGTGATGTTATTTATTATAACACGCCGACTGACGGCCTGATTGTTCGAACCATTTTTTTCATTCATTCATGAGCTTTTGATGTTACATACGATTATATACGAGGTCATTTTGATATGAGTAATGTTGTTCTCGTGTGTTAGGATGTCATGTTTGTGTATTTGAAAGTTTTGAAATTCAGTAATAAATGATAGGATCTATGTTATCCTAGCAAGTAATAATTTATCCCTGATTTGTGAAGAGGAGATGGATTGTGAAGTTCTAACATGCGTATAACGATGAAACAAAGCTAGACCTCATGATGATTTAAGACTGATACCACAGCAGATATCCAAAAAATACAATAAAAATTTATCGATCTGTAGT
This sequence comes from Cimex lectularius, assembly GCF_000648675.2. Taxonomy (NCBI): domain Eukaryota; kingdom Metazoa; phylum Arthropoda; class Insecta; order Hemiptera; family Cimicidae; genus Cimex; species Cimex lectularius. The sequence goes on along the minus strand of NW_019394183.1, from coordinate 72,682 downwards.
TTGAAAAGTTCTTCGGTTAAAACAAAATAATAGGTTGCGGAATTAGATAAAGCAAAAAGCCATAAATAGGATTGATATTTTGATAGAAATTAGGTAATATAAGAACACCCTTAACACAAAATATGTTCATTAATCATGAACAAATAATAAATTAGAATAACAACACAGATAAGAATAACATTATATAATCCGTTAAAAATATGTTTACTAAATAAAACATTTAAAAAAATATTACAATTGAGCCAAAAGTCAGTAAACCGATTCACGTATTTAATGTTGTATTTTCTTTCTTTGTTTATATTTTATAATTCAATGTTGGGACATTTGAATAAGTAAACAAGGAAAGGTTAAGTATTCTGACTGCTAAGACCTACAGTGCAAGTAAACTTTGCGTATATGAGAGCAATGGTTCTGTCTGAGCTTTCACGATCAAATATTAATGGGCAAGGTGAGATAAATTTTCAATGATTTTAAACGTGATACTCGTACGTGCTACCCGTAGTTTCACCCAGTAAAAACGTACATTTTAAATTTTTGATTGTTTGTATGAATATATAACATAGACAGGCATAGCTCCCTAAATGTTGACGATGCTCTTATTTCCCATGAGTATATGAAAATAATTAAAATAAAAAACTATTTAAAAATTAATTATGTTTTGAAAGTAAAAAGAGATGAAATAATTCAGAAACATAAAATATAGTTTCTATTTTAAATATAAAAATTAAGTAAAGTTGTTTAAAAATCACAGAGGTTCAAAAGTTGTGATCCAACTAAACAATAAATAAATGAAATAAATAACTTGTTCCTGTGAATAAAAGGAAATCTATTTACACATTGTAAAAACAATCATCAATCCTTGATTTCTCATTCAATTATCATTTCACAATTTTGGTTAGGTTTCACGATTTACCTACCCTCTCTTTGTTTATTATTGGGACTGCTAGTTCAAAAAAATCTTCCTGAGGATTGCGGTATTACAAGATCTATTTGAATATCGACTCATATTATGCAAAGTTTGAAGTAACAACTCGATTTGAGCATTTTCTATATACTGCTTTATTAATAATAATAACAATAATTAGGGGTGTCGTTGGCCGCAACGGTTTAGGCGTTGAGACGGCGCTCATCACTGTAAGGTAAAGGTCCCAGGTTCGAATCCAGCGGCCCTGTGTTCAAACCCGACAAACTTACAAATGTTTTTTTTTTCAAAAACACCGGCACCACGAGGGTTTATATGACTTCTGCTGTTGCGAACCCTCGTAAAAAAATCCATCCATCATCTTCCGGCAGACTGAGCACCCATGCCGTATTGTTGATTTTTTATTGAGCACATTTTTTGAAAATTATTATAATATTGCTTATAAGTTTAGTAAACTAGAAGAAATAAGGAAAAACAAGAATAAAAGTAAGAAAAAAAATAAGTACACCCATAAGCATAAAAAGAACTAAAAATAATAATAACGTGGAATAATAGATAGAATAAAAGAAAGTTATAATTCAACGTTACCCTTCCTATATATCCAGGCGGACCTGGTGTATTCTATAAATAGAAACTAATTGGATCCATCCAACAAACTTAAAAGTTCTTTTCTTGTGAATACACTGCACTCAAGAAACAATATGTATGGTGTATATGTTGGGACATCATGGCTCTTTCTACAAACTCTTCTCTTAGGAATTCTCTAACCGATATAAATAAAGAATGATGGTTGGTTAAAACCTTTAAGTGCACGAGTGTCAAAAATATCAAAATTATGGTCAAGGATAGCGTTGGAATCATCAATTTTACGAGTTAGAGCCTTCCTTTCAAATGCCCAAAACAGGGCCTGTAACATAATTTGGGAACAAAAAAACCATTAAACCTTTTCCCCTCTAGAAAATATGTAAATTCCCAAAATTGGGAAGCGTAACCGAGAATCGATCGAGAAACTAAGTTAAACACTTGGAATTTAGCACTTAAAGTGTGTGTGATAGCTCCACGGTTGATGATACTTAATGCAAACTTGCAGTTTTTACGTCTGCAACTATATGGTTTTTGAAGGACAACTTAGAGGTTAGAGTTACTCCCAAATATTTGTACCCTTTAACTACTGTGACACTTTTGTTCTGGTATTTCCAGCTTTCACCCTCCATTGTGAAATACCAAACTTTTTGATTTCTCCGAGTTGACCTTCTACCTCCAAAGTTCGTAGTATGATTCTAGCTTGTCTATGTTTGTTTGAAGATTTTCTGGATTTTCCGCAAGCATAAGAATGTCACGTGCATATAGCAACATTTTAATTTCACCTACTCCAATCTTTACTATTTTCATTTGTTATAAAACTCACTTCTGTTGAGTACGCTATTTTTATTTTATTTTGTATTTTTTTACTGTCAAAGTTAATTATTATACTTTTGCACAACATCGACATTTTTTAATCCATACATTGAATTAAATAATCTAGGTGTAGGTGATGCTTAATTACAGTAAGCAAAAAATAACAATAAATTTTATTGTTTTCATTTCGCTATGTTTTCTATTTGAGAGATGTTTTAAAATCGTGCTTTGCCGTACACAGTATGTTTTTCACAGGTTTTTTTGCATTGATATTTACTGTATATATCAGTGAGAGGTAATTTAGTTGAAGATTGCATAAAAATGTATGTTCAGGAGTGACCTACCCCTGAAAAAGAGCTTGATAAATTATTCATATATGCAGATTTTTCTTTTGATAAAGGCACAAAGCAAAACAAGAAAATGCAAATCGACAGAGGAAATTTGATGAATGTTATAAAGCGCTTGATTCGGCGGTGAAGAGGAAACGAGCTTTAAAATTTGTATTGGAAATTGTTAGCATGACAAATTGGAAAACGCCTCGTTTCCGAGCTTCAATGCTACGAATCATGACTTTTTATGGTCGTCCAATCAGCCTTTTGATGATAAAGGAGATAACAAAGAGCCTAGCGGTCGGTAATTTAATTTGCGCACAGTAAAGGTGTCAGGGAAATTTAATTTTTTTAAACCATAAAAATAGCACACTTGACAAATTGGTTCTCTCCTATTAGAAACTCAAGGCGAATAATAATAATTAATAAAGTCCACAAAGCTACGTTCCCACCGATCTCTTTGATTTCCCTTTTTCAAAAATTCAATACAAAGAAGTTTTCGCGGAGTAGTTGAACAATAGTGAAAAGGGAGGAAGGAAGTGGACGGAAATCGAAAGTTTCCCTCCACTAATGAAAGTCCTAAAAGCTCCGAAACTTGGAGCACCGCTTTTAATTACGGGTACCCACTTAACTCCCCGCCCTAATTAATATTGATCCATAATAATGTTATAAAATTATAAACACTTGTGAAAAGCGGTGCGTTTCTAATTTTCGTCTGGTTTTCAACATTTTTCCAAAGCACCGAGCCTGTTTCTTCATCCTCCTATGAATATTCAATCGTCCTGTAATTTAAAAGCTTCTGAACGCAATCAACATACTTTCATAAAACAGTTATATTCAAATTTAGATGCATCTAGTCTTTTAATTTTAAGGAAAATATTTTCTAAATACTAAACTGTTTTGACAGGAATGAAAGACCAACACGAACAATATAAACGGCCGGGTAGATATCAGATACGATAGCCTTCGCTGAAACTCTGATGATTAACAGCGAAACCAGGTTGACCCAGATAATGAGCTAACATTAAGATGCAATGCGTTAATTATTGATGGATTGATGGATTCGCTACGTACATGTGTAATAACGTTCTACACATATAATTATAATTAACAAATGTTGACAAGGATGAATAATCGAACATGATCATTAGTGTTTAAGATATTTATTAAATATTTTTTCTAATCTCATAGCGTAATATCATTTATCTTTTATATTTCACAATTTTTAAAATTTTAAATTCTTAAATTAAAATTAAATTGTTTTAAAAATTCTAGAAGGTTTGGAAGTAGTGTCATAATTAGGAACAAACGCAACTAAACTGCAAATGAATACCCTGTATTTGTTCCTGTGAATAAAATAAAACTTATTTCCATTTTATTTTTTATTGTAACTTTTATTAATTTATGAATCTAGTCACATATGATGGAATTAAACTTTCATTGAATTTCAACAAAATCCTGCAATGCTCACGGTATTGAATTTTAAATAATAAGTTAGTATCACGAGCGGAATCGAACCCACGACCTTCGGTTAAATACGCCGTTGCTCTACCACTCGGACACCAACTTCCCACCTCAACCTACCTCTCGAATTTTCCCTCCTTTTTGCCTTTTTTAAATGTCGTGTAATCAGGATTCCACTAACTTTGTCATTTCTACCAATACCTTACATAAAGATTAATTAATTGAAAGAGGTATTTAGACAATCGGGCCACGAACTATAATGGCTTTGTATATTAAATTTTTCTTTCTAATCTCTTTTTCTATAGAAATATTGACTTTTGATTTCATTCAATACAGAAGAAAGTATTAATAATATAAACAGCAACGGAGACATTGTTTTCTTATTATGAAATAAAAACACCATTGTAATGAAAGGGTTAGACTTTATAATCCCTTAGGGGCCGAGTCCAGAATCTTACCGGCAGAACTTCAACGCTCTTAAGTATAAATTTTTTTCTTTGCATAAATTACTTATATTAAATTAGCAACTTATATCTTTCTAAAGCTTAATAAATTGCTAAATTAAGTTGACCTTATGAAAAAACGCAACAAGTTGATATCAACGTATAAAGAAACTGTTTCGTCGTAAAACCAATTATTGTGCATATGATGAGAAAACGTGTAAATTTTGCATTGTATATCTCTCTCCGTTTTTGTGTCAATTTTGCTCTCTTTATCACACATACAACTTACATGTAGTTCATCGAGATTAAGATGTCTCCTTTCTCAATTCTCTCTCTCCATCTCTTTCTATTTCTCTCTCACTCTCTCTCTCTCTCCCTCTCTCTCTTTCATCACAAGTACACTTTCTTTTTCTTCAACTTGTGTTCTTACCATAGTTCTGCTTGTTCATTACTTTCTGCTACATTTTTGTATTTGTGTGTTATTTATTTGTAATTCCAGTTACTTTCTGTGATGGCCCTACATTGAAATGTTCACGCGGCGATGTCCTGAGAGGATGTGTGGATTTTAAATTATTTACCTACTCTTGAACAGAGGACTTGTTAAGTCGTGTCTATTGGTAATTTTTAAAAATGATGAAGGGGGTGATATGTATATTCAATTTTTTTAAAAAGATGGTTCTATTCACAGATTGATTGTATACAGCTATCGGAAGTCCAAGCGTTAAACCGTCGTCAAGGTTGAAGGAGTGAGGGAGAATAAAGTGATACGTAAAGTACAAGCGAGTTTGTAACTCTTTCAACCTGATGAGGGGCATTAACGCTTGAAATCAGGATAGTTGTAAACAACAAATATGTGAGTAGAACCAGCTTTTACAAAAATTACAAAAAAAGGGTACTTCCTACATTATTGTTTATAATTTTTTATTAGGTTACGAGGTCCGCTTGAACAAATAAATTATTTTCAATTTATTATTAAGGTTTTGGTTGAGATAAAATGGCAAAAAGGAGGGAAAATTCAAAAGGTGGGGTTGAGATGGGAAGTTAGTGTCCGAGTGGATAGCTCAAGTGGTTGAGCAGCGGCATATTTAGCGGAAGGTCGTGAGTTCGAATCCCGCTTGTGACGCTGACTTTTTACCTGAACCAATATCTTGAAATAATAAATTGAAAATTGTTTATAATTTTTTTTCGTTTTTATCTGTTATCTATTTTTTAAATTATTTACCTAGTTGTAATCTACTGCATAAAAATTGTCCTCTTTCAATCCCTCTTCGTCTCTCACTTTCTCACACACACACACACTCTCTCTCTCTCTTTCCTCTCTCTCCATCTCTTTACACATAAACTTTTTAATCAAGCCCTAGAAACAGTTTTTCTATTCCTTTTATCATTCTAGTTTTAACACGTCTTAGTTTTATTTAGATCTAAATTTGTCTAGATAAGAGATTTAGTAGTAGTTCTCTGCGACAGTCCTCTTTTGAAATATTCCCATGCTTTTGTCCCTTTACACCGAGGACTTATTAATAACTTATGTATTTATAAAAACCATGCCCTGGATACTCTCTTCACTGTGCTTTGTAATTTTTTTCGTTGTTACAAAAATCCTTGCTCTATTCAAATTTTACATTTGTAATCTTATCAAAATGAATAGGATTTCTAAACATGAGATGGCGCTCGAATTTTACAATTTTACTTGGTCCTCAAGTACCGTCATAATTCATAAATCTGGTTCTAACCCTTTTACGCCAGTTATTTTGTTTTTATATTTTGCACAAAAAATTAATTATTTATATCATTAATGTTTTTCGGCGTCGGTGGCCGCAACGGTTAAGGTGTTGACACATTCAAACCTGACATACTTACAAATGATTTTTTTTTTTTTTTCAAAAACACCGGCACCCTGAGGGTTTATATGACCTCTGCTGTTGCGAACCCCCTGTTAAAAGAAAAAAAAATGTTTTTGAAGTAAAGGTTTTGATTATAGTTATTTCAATACTTTGTTAATGAAGAATAAAACGAGATGTTGACAAGATTATAGCCTCTGCCATTGCTAGGAAGAATGACTTGATTTGTTTTATAAATTGTACTAATTTTTAATAGCAATACGTGCTATTAATTACTTTGTTAGGATTAAACAGCGTTAAGAAAATATTTAGCTGGGAATTGTAATTGTTGTAGTTAGGTTATTCATGAAGTACCTGATTCTTTAGCATTAATAGAAAACAGTTTTACTTTGTGTTGACCAACTTTTCACTTGTAACGAAGCGATTCTTAGTGTGATGAAAGACGATAAGAGCAATTTTTTCCCCATCGACAGCGTTGTCAAAACTTTTTCGAAATCCACGGAATTTAATTTGTACTTTCAGCAATGGCTGGAAACAGCAAATACACAACTTTTTCTCTCTGACCGAAATAAAAAAAATCCCAATCAAAAAAGTAACTTAATTCGGCCTACCGCATATTCTTCTCTTGAAATTCTAATTTAACGGCGCGGCGCATTTCTTTTTCCGCCTTTATACAACTACTTGTTAAACTTTACATCCCGTACTGTAAACTTTATTGTCGGGTTATTTTGCAATTCAATTAATTAACATTTTATGTAGGAGAGGCTTTAGGAATGGAAGAATGCCCGTCTCTCAGAGTTACTTATACTTGTCTTAACCCGTTCTCCTAAGTTCAAGAAAGAAAAACAAAAATCTCTCATCTGCGAAAACGGTGAACAAACCACTTCACCACAAACAAACTCAGTCTAGCTTGTTTAAATGAAATGGTCTCAGGGTAGAGATAAGCCTTTCGTTTTCCATCGAAATACATTTAAGAGAAGGAAAATATTGTCATCAAGTTTTTATTAACTTTGTAAAAGTTTTTAAAGAAAATCTACTAAAAAATTACACAACATCCAGTTTCTTTCAAACATAAAACCTGTTGTTTTGTATTACCATTATTATTATTTTTTAAGGGCGTTTTAACGGCTGAGGTCATTTCACGCACTAACATCCAAACCATCTATTTTAGGTTAACTATATCCCTTCTGAGTGCTAAAAAGCAATGACTCCAAACATTTACTCACAAACAAATCTATCCTATTGTCACCCAAAGCTTTAATTTATCCTTTTAAAATTCTTAATTTGGAAGGCCAAATGTATGCAAAAATCCCATTTTAAATTAAATATAAAATTTATTTCAGTTTTTTAAATGGAATTTCGAATTTTTTTTCCATAATTTAAACATTTCCCATAGTCGTGTATGGCCAATAGTAATGACAATGGCCGAACCATTACCAAGTTTTTTCCCTTCGTCGGCTCTTTTCACCTCAAAGAAGCCGACTCCTTATACAAAAATGTCTTTCGACTTCTTTCCCAACCCCTTCAAAATCCAACGTATATAAACATAAAACAGCAATCTCTCACTGGCACTCTCAACAAGACACGCAAGAATGGCACACTTACGCAGAAAACAAACACTTTGAGTGAGTAGAAATACTTTGATTGAATATAAAAAATATTTTTTCATTGTATAAATTCACTTGTTTTCTATAACAAATTTGTGTACTGTCTTGAATGATTCATAGTCGTGTACATTTCGATTTATAATTAAAATATCTTTAAAAGTATCTCGGTGATGAAATCAATAGAATTAAAACACTTGTTTTATTCCGCGCTTGTGTAGATATATGAAAAAGTCCTGATTAAAAAGTGAATTTAAATTATCCAGAAATCGTGAGATGCGGCCTGGTGTGATGTAGGTTTCAGATAAACATTTTCTTTATCGTGCCAATAAATTCACTTTTTTCCACATCCTACATGTATTGTTAAATTTAAACAATGTTTGTAAATCTCAGGCCCTGAAGATGATCTCAATAAAGATCGAAACGTTGGCTCGATGAAGAAAATGTTTATCTGAAACTTATATCACAACAGACCGCATCTCAAGATTCTGAATGATCTTTTAAAAGTATTCAGCATGTACTTAGGTGCAAAGTTTAGTTACGGAGCACGGGGTTACTCTTCAGCGCGAATATCAACTTTAAAAACGCTAGATAGGATTTATTACCAAGGTATCAGGATTGCAACAGGGGCGTTAAATATAGCCTTTTGTCTCTGCAATGATGCCGGTGTCCTTCCTCCGGATCTTTTCACGGAGGAGGCAATTCTTAGGTTTGTTGCTAGACTTCGGTCTAAGCCTTTCCATCCTCTATTTCCTTCAGTTTTCCGTAACCCTCACCAAGATTCGTTCTTAAGAAATAGGACGAGACCTTTGGGAATCCGCGGTACTGAAATGTTGAGATTAGGAAAGAATACCTTGCCGGCGGTTGAAGGTTTTAAATTGCTAGATATTCCACCGTGGTCATTACCTACTGTCACAATTTTCGAAGAGCTGGCTTTATTGAACAAAATAGAAACACCTACTCTGACGATCAAGGCAGAATTCTTGCTATCCCAATTATAAAGTTTTTTATACCGATGTGTCCAAAAATGAAATTGGTGTAGGGTGTGGGATATTTGCTGGTGAGTATAACTTCAGCTGGTCTCTATCGAATGAGGCTAGCGTATGAACTTCATGCAATCCAAGATCATTGAGCATTATAAAGGAATCGCAAGGAATTTTTATAATGTCATTATTTGCTCTGATTCGAAAAGTGGTCTCGAAGCCATCAAAAATAATTTCTCGGTTGACCCATACATCTTAGAAATTCATAAATATTTCTATGAAATCAGAACAGTTAACAAACATGTGGTATTTGTTTGGGTTCCTAGTCATGTCGGCATTTATGGAAATAAAAAAGCTTCTCAACAGGCAAGGAACGCTGCAAACCATCCACAAATGACATAGTCGTTTATGTTAAAACATCAAACGAAAATGGGCGGCACGATGGAATGTCTATAGAGATAGTACGAAAAAAATTAAGCCAGTTGTACATAAATGGCAAACTGAGGAACTTGAGAGAAAAGAACTTGTGATTCTCTCTAGATTGTGAATGTAGCTTGGAATCCCTATTGGGAAGTTGTAGCCTGACTCCCCTTAGAAACCTGATTTCAGGGTAGGGTAAGATTTATTTATTTTTTCTCTTTTTCTTTTATCGTCATCAGTTTTTTCAATTTATTCAAAATTTTCCAAAATCATTTGAAAGGCTCTTTCGACTCAGTGGGCCGAGAAGGTTTTCAAAATCGATTAACCCTTCTAATTAATACCCCTCTCCTGTTGTTTTTAATAATAATAAATAATAACACTTTTTTTAATGGAGCTATCTTTCTTATTTAAATTGCGATTTTGAGCATTGCAGTTTATTGCCCCGCAATTTTTATTTAATTTAATTTATTTTTTTTTGTTAATTGGGGCTTCCGACATCTAGGTCATTTCAGCCCCCAACTAAGTCTATATTCTATTTAACCATTACAAACACTACATTCATAAAATAATAAATACATTCATACACTTAAATACATCCATACAGTATACTCATTCCGTTTGGTCAAGAGAGTACTTGATATTCCTCCACCGACCTATACTTAAACTAATCTAGATTGGGGTCGATGGTGTACTTTTATAAATATTCCGCCATCGACCCCGAACACACACTCATACGCTCTCAACGTTCTAGGGGCGATGATGATGTTATATTTCACCCTCACCCCTCGCAATTCACGCTAATAAATACGTGCACTCAAACAACATATAGACACACAACACATAAGACATATTATACACAATAAAAAACCCCAATTTTCCCCTAAAAAGCGGAACAGTGGACCCTGAAACTCGCTGCAGTTCTCGAGAACTTTTCTTAAGCCCGGCGACATGCCTACATGTTCTCAGTATGGTGCCAAGCCATGACACGCTTCTTTTATGTAGGACACATCGAGCAACCTTTCTCTACATAAGGGGCACCTGCGCGGGCTTTGGCCCAAAAGCAGGTGCCCGTGTGCAACCGCGTATGGCCAATCCTCATTCGGGTGAGGACGATCCCTCGTCTCCTGCTCAGGTTCTCTGAGGGCCATCTACCGGTTGTCCTTTTGACTCCCAAGAGCCTCTCCGACGACCCCGTTTTATTTTTCTGCTATCCTATTTCATTTTTCTGCTCCGACAGTATCACAAATTCTTAAAAAAGAAAAAAAAATTTGCACGTACAACTCTCATTCAAACATTAGCAGGCAAACATACAATGGTAACAATTTGGGAAAAGGCCTAAATCTCATTATAAATTCCAATAAATTTGAGAAAGCTGAAAATTGCTCTTCGAAAGAAACACTGGGAACCCAGTATCTCCTTTAAATCACTCGAATGGTTGAGCCTTTGCCTAAAGGGTTGTTTTGTATTAAAAATAATTTAATTACGCACTATTTATGGACATTTATTTTCAGTACATATATTTACGTGTACCGAGTACTTTCCAACAAAACGCTAGTATTTTATAGTTAGATATGAATTTTTTTACTGCTGATAATTTAAGGCGATTTGAAGTTATTGTCAGGATTTTGATAGACAATTTCTGAACTTCTGAAATCCAATTAATACTGGCTGGTTTCTGTAAGTCTATTTACATTTAAACCAGACTTAAAGTTTCACAATTGAAACTTTCCACAGAACCAAGAGCTTCGTCATAATTTTTATTAAAATTAAATTACCCGGTTCGACAAATTGACGGGAGATGTGTACAAGAAGAAAAATCAATCTTTTTTTCCAGTACGAAGTTAAATTTACTTACACCCCGTTGCCAGAGTTGTGAAAAAGAGAAACTATTACAAGTTTCTTGACGAATCCTCCCGTTTCGGTGGAATTAATAGATAAAGTTTCCTTCGCTGGGGCAAGGTTGACAGCGCAATTTGGGCTAATGCTGTCGAGTATCTTTGCTTTTAGGCACGAGAACCCATCGGAAACATGCACCGAGTTCAAATCTCATCACTTAAACCTATGTTCAATTCAAAATTAATCAGTTAATTTTTCCTTTTAAAACAATACACGATTGAATTTCGGTTAAACGAATTTTTCACATGCTATTATAAAACAAATAAATGAATAAATCATATAAGAACTAAATGCATGTTGTAATAATTCATATTTCTTCGACATTTTGTGAACTTGGAGAAATATGATACGCCATACTTTACCACACGAATTCAAATTTATTTTGTGAATGAAATTTGAGACTTGACTACCAAATTATTTTAATTGTTTTTTAGAAATAATGCTAACATCACATAACCTTTACGTTATGGTACGCGCGATTGATAAATTGTACAGGACAGTTTTTAAATAATATAACATAATCTAATTTGTTGGTTTTTAAAAATAAAACACAATTTTTTTGACATATTTCTATCGCTAATGAATTTCGAACGAAGTTCCTGGTACCTCTTCAAAGATCCAAAACTACTTATTTTTAATAAAACAGCTGAAAATAATTATTTATGTAAATACCTCTTATTTTAAGCTAAATAGAACTCACCACTGGAAAGGTTAAATAAAAAGGTAATCTCGTTTCTTAACATTTGATACCAATATGACGTGAATAATACAAATTTTTAGCGAATATGATTGAATATAAATTTTAAATGATTAAATATTTACAACTAATAATATATTTATATTTATTAGGTTTCGTGGTCCTCTTGACCAATCAAATTCTTTTCAATTAATTAAGGTTTTGGTTGAGATAAAAAATTCAGTGTCACAAGCAGGATTCGAACCCACGGCCTTCGTCTAAATACGCCGCTACTCTACCACTTGAGCTATTGTGACTTCGATCTACTTTCCACTTGACTTTTTATCTCAACCTAAACCTTAAATAATTGAAAAGAATTTATTTGGTTAAGCGGACCACGAAACCTAATAAATGTAATAAGCAAAATGAAGTATACTTCACTAAAGCTCTCCGTGGCCATTTCATGTATCGCCGAGAATCAAACAGATTACACGACATTAGAAAAATGGCAAAAAGGAGAGAAAATTCAAAAGGTGGTGTTGAGATGGGAAGTTGGTGTCCGAATGGATCGAAGTCAGGATAGCTCAAGCAGCGGCGTATTTAGCCGAAGGTCGAGGGTTCGAATCCCACTTGTGACAATGACATTTTTATCTCAACCAAAAGCTTAATTAATTGAAACTAATAATAAAGTTTACACGGTGTAATTTGTAAAATAAAATACTATGGCAGAATGTAAACACTAATATAATTTAAGTAATAATTTATCAACAATATTAAAAAAGTACAAAAACAATAAAAATTTATAGACTTTATTAACCAAAAAATTAATAAATCAAAATAAAATTGATAAATTATAAAATTACATATAAAATATTTGGTATAAAATATAATAGTATAACCACTACCACACATTCATTTTACTTTTTCTCTACTTTTTAAAAATAAATGATCAAAATATGATTTTAATTTTTTGTGAATCGGTTTTTATTTTGCTATGGTTTCCTGTTTATATATTATCTAATAAATTAAAATTAAGTTCGATTTTTCCTTTTGTTAGAAATTTTAAATTTTGAAAATCAAACTTGTATTTTGTCTGGAAAACATGTTGACCCAATCCAGTAATTTTTGTTAATATTTATATATTTTTCACCTTGTTTCATTCTGTTTTTCACAAATTGTGTTGGTGATTATTGTTATAGAAAAAAGTTTATTTAAGATAATTAAAACAATTAGGATTACGAGTATTGACTGAAAGACGACACAAAAAAAATGTTTAAACAACCATGATATATTAACTGCGCTATTTGATCAATATTATATATTAAAGAATAAGTGTAAGGGTTGGGTAACACTGCTTGTAACCAGACCTGCAGATAGGATTCTGGAAATGAAGTGGATGTCGTAATAACATATTTTTAATATCAGGTATATTAAACTGATTTTAGGCTAAAAAATATAACAGCTTATGCAGTCTTTATTGATTTAAAGAAAGCATTCGAAAGTATCAAACACAATAAATTTCGGTTCAAACTTATTTATGGCATAGTGGAATACGGGCATACAGGTAAATATCCGTTTAACATCCAGGTTTAAATAAACTACAGAAACAATGTATGAGCAGAAATTATACGAAATATGAGAGGATTTTAGTAAATGGAGCACGATGAGCAACGTGATAATGCTAGATTGGCTTGGGTTGTTGAAAATTATAGATAAGAACAAGTCTCAAATCAGGGCCCTTATTGACAAGGGTGTAATCAGTGACTTTGGGAAACCTTGAAGCAGCTACGTTGTTCACTGATTCCTAGAAAATTGATCCGATATGCCAGATGGATTTCAGAGAATGCTTTTAAACGACCATCCGCATCTTGCATCTTGAACAACAGAATTAAATATTTTATGAAAACAATGATAACATAAACAGCATGCTTGGCAAGCAGTTGAGGATGTTACTTTACTTATTGTCATGTTATATAGGATTGCAAAACGACCAACGATATTTGTACGAGGAAATAAATAATATACAATTAATTAAGTTTTTAGTTGAGATAAAAAAGTCAATGGCACGAGCGGGATTCGAACCCACCGATCTTCGGCTTGATACGCCGCGGCTCTACCACTTGAGCTATCGTGACCTCGATCCACTCGGACACCAACTTCCCATCTCAACCACACCTTTTGAATTTTCCCGCTTTCTCATTGCCTTCTACTCCCATGTGTCCTGGGACCCAGCAGAGGCTGACTTTATTCTGCGAGCCTAATATATTTAATTTGGTTTTGCAGTTCAGCACCATCCTTGAACTAATGGTATTTGAGCTTAGTGCTTTGATGGCTACTTGGCTATCTGACATGATAGCTATATTCTTGTTTTTGTATCCTTTATTTAGATTGAATTGGATACATCTTTCAATTGCATGAATTTCAGTTTGGAAGATACTGGTGTGCTTTCCCATGGGTTCTGAGTATTTGGTTCCGGGTACGAACACTCCTGCCCCCGTACCTTCCTGTGTTCTAGATCCATCTGTGTACCAAAGGATGGTGCCATTTTTGAGGGAGTTATTTCCCTCTCTTTCCCATTCCTTTTTGGTGCCCAGATGTATTCGGAATTTATGGTTAAATTCAAACCTCCTATTCATGTCGTCTCTTGGAGCCATGAGTGAANAAAAAAAAAAAAAAAAAAAAAAAAAAATTAGCATGGAAAAGATATAAGTTTACATCTTTACAAGAAACTATTATTTATGTACTCGGTGGTCGAAAATCATTCTATTTTAAACAATTTTAATAAAAATTTGTAATTGAAAATAAAAACAAAACTCTAGGCAAGTAATTAGTACAGAACTTTCAATAACCCAATAAGTTTTAATAAAATATAAAATTGGTAATCATTGTACAAAATAAAAACTTTTCGTCGTGACACTATTGGTTTTGTAATGTAAATACTATGTTTTCTAATATATTAATTACATTTTCCTAACCAATCGTTCAAAACGTAAAAATTTATAAACGGTAACACATTATATTAAAACACTAACCTTAAAGATTTTTGATAATAAAAATAAATTAATAAAAATTATTAAATCTGCTTATCAATTTTTATTCCCTTTTTTTAGTTGGTTCTGTTTAACTAAGAAAACGATTTAAATTTATAAAAATAGAGAATTTAATTAGAGCAGCGGCGTATTGAGAAGTCATGGGTTCGAGTCTCCTCGTGACATTAATTTTTCATCTCAACCACACCTTACATACACATAATAAAACAATTAAATCTTTACTTTTAGACTAAGAAATAAATGGATTAATATAATAATTACTGAATTAACTGCACTTCTCTAGAAGCACCCCGTGGACACTTCCTGCATGGACGAGAACCGAAATAATTGCATGAAATTTCATGATATATGATAAAAAGAGGGAAATTTGAGAAAGTTGTAGATTGAGATGACGAATTGGTGTCCTGAGGGACCGCTCTCGATAGCACAAATAGATAGAAAACAGGAGTGTTGAACCGAAGTTCGTAGGTTCGAGTCCCGCTCGTGACACTAATTTTTCATTTCAACTACACCTTACCTAAAAATTATACATAAGTTTAAATAAATTGTTTTGATCGGTAAATATATTGGTTGAGAAACAAACAAATATTTTTAGACATGGTTTGTTCTTGTTGAAAAGTCAGATATGTGTTTTGAACATTTGGTTTCGACATATGGCCTTAATCGTTTTGAAAACGATCAAAATGTGAAGTCATAATTAATATTCACATTTTTATTGAAAGATTAAATCAAGGTGATGAAGGAATAACAAGTACTCCACCATGCTGAGGGTGTAAATGATATGTAAATACGTAAGTATGCATTCGAAGAGAGATTTTAGATCAACAAATTCCGTTGGTAAAATACCTACCTGGTTTTTGATAGCCTTTGGTAGGCTACACACAACCTCAGTGAAAGATCAAAACTTTTTGATTTATCCAGATTATTGTTTAAAAAAGGCTATTTACCAAATGATTTTTTTCAATGGTTTTATAAGATAGTCTTCGTAAATATATAAAATTCTACTTGTTAACGCCAATTAATTGTTGAATTTATTTAAAAGATCGCGTTTCGTTAATCCGCACCTGTTTATTGTTTTGCTCAGTGAGTCGGCGTCGGCGGATTACGGCAGATAAGAGTCAGTAGCCTTTCGTTCGCTGTTCCGTCGAAGTAAATTTTTTTTCGTTTTTCTCATCGCATCGTCACCATTTTTCCTCATCATCGTCATTAATATCATCGCCGACCTGTTCATCGTTTTATGAGGGAAGTGGTACCACTTTATTAAATATTTGGACTGTTTGCTAGCTTATAATATCGATCGATCGTTAATTTAAATTCATTTTAATTTTATTTATTTTGGATTTGGATTTGTTTTAAATTAATTTATTTGAAGTTTACAATAGTTTATTTTATTCGAAGTTGACAATTTATTTTACTTTATTTACTTGAAGTTGAAATCTATTATTTATATTTTTTTTTCTTTATTACTTCAAATTATATGTTGTTGTTTTTTATCAATTGATTGATTTATACCTATTTATTTTAATTGTCATTTAATTGTTTTATTATTTTATTTTTAATGTTTTCCGTGAAGGTTTATGCTCCCCTTTACTTAGTTCTATCGTAGTGAGAAGGAAGACTGGCATTAGTACTTTAGTAGAAACGCGATCGGAGGTTTGCTGGTCCAAAACGACCCGCCCCTCTCCTCAACACTACTCGAAAAATGAAAAGTTATTCCCTCACAATCGATTGTTTTGCGGCTTTACCACCTATAGATTTTCTTAACCACTTTGAAGAGTAATTTTTTGAGGTCGTGAGGAGCGGTCAGGTGTTTAAGAAACACTCTTTGAAAACTTTTGAAATATTTGTCATAAATAATCGAGCGTTTCTAAAAAGAAAAACGTCAGTCTTTATGATAATTCGGCGTGAAAAAAGGAGAAAGTTTTGTTTGAAATTTTTTACAATGACAGGGTTTTAATTCCTTTTTTCAGTATCCATTGAAAAAAAAAGAATTTATTAAAACATTTTCCATTTAAAAAGTAAATTATATTATTACATATTCAAGGTAAAATACATATAAAATTATTAATGAAACTACAAAATTTGCATGTGTTTCTTAAAGAAGGCGGTCAGGTTGCAAACCATATTTATGTTAATGAATTGATTTTGCTTAATATATTAAATACATATTGATTTAAAAGTAAAAAATGTTTTTGGAATAATAAAGGTTTGGCCTAATAAAATGGTACAAACTTGTTGAAATATCATTCGATTAATTAAGGTTTTTAGTTGAGATAAAAAATCAGTGTCACGAGCGGGATTCGAACCAACGACCTTCGGCTTGATACGTCGCTACTCTACTACTTGAGCTATCGTGAGTTTTATCTCAACTAAAAACCTTAATTAATCGAATGATATTAATTGGTGAAACCACGAAAACTAGTGAATTTAACTTGTTGAAATTGTTTTTCGAATATAATTGCTGGCAGGTACAACTTCCAGCTAGCCGTAAAGTAAATTCATTATCTTTCGAATCTCAATCAATAATCGATCGATTAAACGGAAAATAAAGGAAAAAACGATATGGCAACGCGAAAAAAGAAAAGAAAATCTATATCACCTGGTATAAAATCTCATTTTTTTGTTATATTTGTCATCTCAAAATGAAATATGAAATTATTTTAAACCAAAATTTTATTGGTTTTCTATTAAAAGGTGAATAGATATGCCTGTGCGTTATGTAAGATAAAAAGAAAGGTTTTTTTTATGTGAGTGACTTTTCATTTCTCACATTTTAGTATCATATATACGTTGTTTAAGAGGTTTTATATTTTTACTTAGCTAATTTATTTTCGATATTTAAATATTCATATTACTAATAACGGATATCATATTTTATAAGACTTTTCGAACGGACAAAATGTTAAAATATATTGATCATTCCGATACGCATCTAACAAACCTTCTTGCAGTTTGTAGTTGATTTTTAAAGTACTAAAAATCCCTCTGGTTCAGGACACAATGGTGACAATATATTTATGTTTTATCACATTTTATTTTTTCTATTTGATATTTTCTATGAATACGACAGACTTTGCAACACTCAACATAAATCAAATATTTGTCTGGCCCTTTTGAATTTACTCCGACGTGGAAATAAAAGGGGAAGCGGTACGAAACTTGAAAAGGTTTCTCAAGGAGTCAAGTGGCAAGTAAAAAAGAACTTTGAGCGCTGAGCCGGCGTCACAACCTACGATATTGAAAGCACTCCGACCTGCTTTCGCTCCATCAAGCGAAAAATAGACTAGGTTATATGGATGGATGTGAGCCAAGGGTTATAAAATCAAGTGATATCCGCTGAGGATATCTTACCCACGCGATCCAGAAACAGGGTTTAGTGGGTTGTCGAAATTTATTACCATAACTATGCGCAGCTCGGGCCCCAGGGGTCATATCATTTTATGTTAAGTGAAAACTTCATATCAAGTATTAAAATGAGAATGTAAAGAAAAACCTGACCTTTGTGTAACATTAATGATATTTTATCCTCATATCAAAAATCGATATCGAGTGGGAAGCTCATTCAAGTTTGGAATAATTCGACATGCAATTCAATTTTTAAAAAAATATTTACATCCACAAAAAATTAGACAAGTCGAGTTTCATGTGTTGAATCAAATTCTCCTGTCTTTTGATAGGTAGGTTTTATATTTTTAAATAGTCGTAAGAAAATGAGACCCGTGGAAAGCAAATTGAATTAACAATTGAACAACAAAGAGGCGAAGGTCAAAGATGGCTCAAATGGTAGAGCAGCGGCGTATTTAGCCGAAGGTCGTGGGTTCGAACCCGCTCGTGACACTGACTTTTTTATCTCAACCAATACTTTACATAAAGATTAATTAATTGAAAAGAGGAGAAACTTTAACAGTTTGTTTTTTGCCGAATAAGATAGATGCATATCTATGGAAGTGATGATGGAATGCTAGGAAACGGTGGTTTTGTATGTCCCAAAGCATGTAGACTTTTTGCAGAGTTTTCCGAGGTTACTTAGCTCAGATCACTCGGCTGATCGATCGCTTAAAAATAATTATGTTATTGATTTTCTAGTTTAGGTTTCGATTGAGCTGTTGCCTCGCATTCAAAGAAAATATGGGCTGCAGTTGATCCCTCCTCTTTACATAAGTTACTAAAGGATGATTATTGAAGGTACACATTTCGTGTACGTGTTTTCCAAGAAGCCAGTGACCAGATTTATCACTCTGCTGAGATCCTCTCTGTAGAACTGTTGAAAATTTTGGTAAAAGTAGTTCAAGTATAAGATTACTGTGTCTGGCATCTCTGGTTTTCCTTCACTTCTGCTCTTATTGTTATAATTTTTTCTCCTTTTTCATTACCAAGAACTTCTTTGGGTCGTGAAACTCAAGATACTACGTAAACTAAATTCAAGGTATCTTCGTGAATAAAAGGTGCTGCTGCTCTGTATGCATTGAAAATTTGGAGAATTGGCCACCTAAATGATTTAGAACTTCTACGGGTGAATGGTAGCTATTGTATATTCTACAGTATCTACCGCCTAATACGACGAGGGTCTGACAAGGCTGTTAACACGGAGTTCGTCTCTTTTTAAGAAACGTTCTAAAAGCGTCTTAAGTTCTTACAATCTAATATAAATAATCTTAATAAACTGCTAATGCACAAATTGGTTTTGCCAATTGCATGTTTTTCTGCTCTCGTTCGCAATGAATCATTCAAAAACTGGTACGCAATGGAATATATCATTAAAAAATTGGAAATTTAAGCTAAAAATTGTTTTTAATTTAGAATTTAATGATATATGCTATCTTTAGAAAATATCCTTAGGCAACACAAATTGACATATAAATATATTTTTCTACGGAATATATGTAGTACATTTAAAACAAATGTCCATGTGTGTATGCGTAAGAACCTAAGAACCTTATTACTATTAAATTGACTAGTTTCGTGGTCCGCTTGACCAATTAATATCGTACAATTAATTAAGGTTTTTAGTTGAGATAAAAAAGTCAATGGCACGAGCGGGATTCGAACACAAATCGATCCACTCGGACACTAACTTTTATCTCAACTAAAAACATTAATTAATTGAAAGGTATTAATTGGTCAAGCGGACCACAAAACTAGTGAATTTAATAAGTTTAAATGAAATATACCTTCACTTAAGCCCTCCATGGCCATTTCATTTGTCGCCGAGAATCAAATAGATTACACGATATTTGAAAAATGGCAAAAACGAGGGAAAATTCTATTAGCCACGGAGAGCTTTATTGAAGATATACTTCATTTTGCTATTAAATCCATTAGATTTGGTAGTCCGATTGACCAAATAACCTCTTTCCGTAAATTAATCTTTATGTATTGGTTGAGATATCGAGTGGATCGAAGTCACGATAGCTCAAGTGTTTGAACAGCGGCGTATCTAGCCGAAGATCGTGGGTTCGAATCCCGCTCGTGCCATTGACTTTTTTATCCCAACTAAAAACCTTAATTAATTGTAACTTATTACTAATTTCCTGCACTGCCACTTCAACGCAAACCTCAGAAAAATTTAAGATATTATCAACCAAAGATGAAATGTTCTTATCCGTTTTAGATATTATTTCAGTTAACCAAGCAAAAAATTTTTTTAATGCTGTCATTAATTTTTAAAAAGTGAGTTCTAATAAACTGAGAGAATGCTTCATAGTTTCACATATTTGGTGCTTAAATATGTTTATGCAAGATTGTGCAACCATGTAAGGGAAAATGTTAAAAAATGAATACATGTTTGAAAACAAAATAATATATTTATTAATAATAGTTGCTTATTTGCCTGTATAACAGTACTAGACCCTTGTATAAATACACCCCATATAATAAATAAAATATGAAAATTATAAATAAAATAAATATTAAAAAATATAAATATTAATAATAAAATAAATATACAAGACTGATATTATTTTGATATAAATAACAACTATAATGTATTTTACTACACTTATGAGTTACACGCATTGATTTGTGGTGATGTATGTTTTGTTTCTATTCTGCATTTGACAACCTGAGGTTCAAACGAGAGACTAGCATTCTAGAATATCAACGTTGTATATATTTTAAATCAGAGAGTCAGTAACTTCATCGAGACGCTCAAATGGCTGCAGTTTAAAACAAAATATGCGCGAAAGAAAAGAAAAAGAAGGAAAACACGCAGAGGCCCGGCGATGACCTCAGCTGTTTGTCGGCCCATAAACTTCCTACTTATATATACAGGGTGAATCATTTTTTGACGCACCATTGGAAAATCAACGCGGGTGCGTTTAAATCTGACTCGAGGCTTATTCCCTTTGATTAATACGTTAATAAAAGAAAGTGAGTCAATTTTCGGTGCACCATAGAAAAATCAAGGTTGGTGCGTCTAATTATGACTCGGCACATTTTATTTTGTTAGTCTCGTACCAAAAAATAGGCGAATCACTTTTCGACGCACCATTCGTTACAAATTAATTTTAGTAGGTTGGAAGGAAAATAAACAAAACCAATATTATTAAAACATTATTCAAACACAATGTAAAAATTTAAAAAAAAAATTCTTCACAAGTTAATCTGATTAATGTTTGAGTATTTTTTTCTGGTAAAGTAAAAAATTAAATAAATATAACAATCTCCTTTTTTCTGGTAAAGTAAAAAAAAAAAAATTAAATAAATGTAACAATCTTCTTTGTTAGCAAATCAAAAATGTTCAAAATCATTATAATAATTCCTTAAATTCACTAATTTCGTGGTCCGCTTGACCAATTAAATCATTGGTCTTTAATTACAATTAATTAAGGTTTTTAGTTGAGATGAAAAAAAGTTAATGTCACGAGCGGGATCACTTTTTTTTCATCTCAACTAAAAACCTTAATTAATTGTAATGATTTAATCGGTCAAGCGGACCACGAAATTAGTGAATTTAAAGAATTAATATGAAGTACACTTCACTAAAGCTCTCCAAGGCCATTTCAATTGTCGTCGAGAATCCAAACCGATTACACGACATTTGAAAAATTGCAAAAAGGAGAGAAAACTCATAAGGTGGGGTTGAGATAGGAAGTTGATGTCCGAGTGGATCGAGGTCACGATAGCTCAAGTGGTAGAGCAGCGGCGTATCTAGCCGAAGATCGTGTGTTCGAATCCCGCTCGTGCCATTAACTTTTTTTCATCTCAACTAAAAACCTTAATTAATTATAATAATTGTTCGAACAGACCTCCATTTGCTGCAACACAGCAGCCTAGTGTATCGTAAAACGATGATCGGACGAAAAAAATATTCTTAAACCTTAATCAGATTAATTTGTGAAGAATTTTTTTTCTAATTTTTATATTGTGTTTGAATAATATTTTAATAATATTGGTTTTGTTCTTTTCCTTCCAACCTACTAAAACTAATTTGTAACGAATGGTGCGTCGAAAAGTTACTCGCCCATTTTTTGGTACGAGACTAACAAAATAAAATGTGCATTGATTTGAAAAATTATACAATATTTAATTTATGTGTTAAAATATGTATTATTAATTACTAATATGCCAATTACCATTGGAATTATTTTTTTCTCCTTAATACTCATTCTTTTTCTCTCACTCACTCACTTCACTATTTCTCTCTCTCTCTCTCTCTCTCTCTCTCTCTCTTTCTTTCTCTCTCTCTCTCTCTTTCTCTCTCTCTCTCTTTCTCTCTCTCTCTGTATAATTATTAAGTAATACTATTGTGCTGAGCACCATGTTTGAAAACTTTCATGATTCGTACAATGATGTAGTGTTGTATTGTCTGCAAGGTGATAAACCTGTAGCTGGTAGAACAAAATGGAGAAAATATCGCACTGAGCAATCACCGTGAAATTATTGGAACTTTTGGCTTACTATTTCGGAAACTTTACAAGCGATGTGTGCCATTTCCCTACTCGATCAGCTACAGCCAGGAGCTCGTGCAAGTTTGATGTGTTACAAGTTTCAACAATTTAACTGATAACTGATCCAATCTAAAGTTTCCTCCCTAATCTAGGTTGTTTTCTTCTATATCGCTTCGGGACAAGTTTGACAAAATATTATATTCAACTTCTCAAATAGTCTCCATCGATTATCTTCTAAAACACAACAGTTACCTAATGTTGTGAGGTTGTCAAAACATTTCCTTGGAGATGTTATGCAATCACCGAGAGGCATTCAACTCCGTAAAATGAACTGAAAAAAAAGTCGTATTGTATAATAACACACGCTAAGATGCCAAAAATGAAAAAAAAGTATCCAATTTAAAAGATTTGCCTTATGTTAATTATTTATACAGTGTATATAGAAGAATATATTCTTTCTCCATTTTTCCAAAAGATTGATCTCTGATTTTTAAACGAGACCATCGGTTATTTACGCTCCACTACTCTAAAATGACCTTTTTAAAAGTTTAAACGATTATGAAGAGAGTGTCATCAATACCAGCACTTCCTCGTCAATATCCGGTGGTTATATTCCGTATCCAGGATTACATCCTGTTTATCTGAGGTCATCTTTCAACTTTTCGTTACACCTTGTTTTAAACAACATATAAACTTTTCACAATCTCGGAATGATCTTTAGAGCTATTTATTAATTTGTACGTTTCTATACATTGCATCAAAACGGGCCACATAAAATTATCAAAACAAAGAAAATTTGAACTAAAATCAAAATCTAAAGTACTAAACCTAAAAATTAGGTAATTATAAATCGAATTGATACAAACTATATTATCTTATCGGGATAACATTGTGGTAGTTATTCTATTTTATAGCTTGTTATTAATTTTTTTAAAATCTTGACCTACTTCCACAGGCGCAGGAAACCTTGTTTTTATTATATTTATTTAATATTTACTACTACAAATATCGTATTAAGTAAATATTTTTATACACGTGGAATTTTTTTATTTGAGTCTCTTGTAGGAGAATTTGCCCAGTGGCAACACTCCTTCACACTGAAATCTCTTCCATCTTCACTCAATGAGAAGACCTCCAGACTACTTTTTCTTCAATCGAGGGAGGATTTTCGGATAGGGTTGAAACTGATAACTGCCCTACTAATAGATTATTGCGTGTTCAGTGATTGACAAAATTTTTTATAGCTGGTTTTGATGAGTTCATGTGCAAACCGGATGTGTAGATCGTTATGAATAGTGTAATTTTAAATGTAAAAAAGAGCATTTATAATTTGACGGTGAAGTTTAGATTGGATTGATTTGAAACGTTTGGAATTGGAATTCTTGGTTGCGCCCCACATTTCACAACCATATGTTCAGATATAAGGACCAATCATTGTCTTGTAAATTAAAAGTTTGTTTTCTATGTCTACTAATTTTGATCGTGAGTCAAGTAGTATTTTTAATAATTTATAATGTCGGGTTGATTGCTGTCTTTTCATTCTTGTGTGGGGATTCCAAGTCAATCCTTTATCCATGAAACGTGTAACATAAGGCACAAGGTCAGTGGTAGGCAATGGGATTCCATTTAAACTTTTATTTTTACATAAAGCAAAATTTATCTGTACACTTTTTGTTAGGTTTATACTCATTCTCCACTTTATGAGCCGTATTGTTAATTCATTCAGGTGTTGCTGTAAGTGTTGAGTACAATAACTCGTCTATATTATATGGCGGACATGAGGTTCCCGCATACTCTGTCATCCTAAACAGGACTCTGAGGATATTTATCGTCCGTACCTCGCCTATTCGGCCTGATCAGACGTTTTGATTCTCAAGATGAGAGCTGACCTACCTCCGCATAAGACAGGATTGTGTTACTACCGCAGCATTGGTGTAGAGGCAGCTCAGCCCCAAAGGGCCAAGAAAACCTCGCTCCCCGGTTGTCCATTTAAAGTGGCCGAGCGTGCATTGAGCATCAGACCATACGCCGCGCGCAGGTTTTATGCTACCTAAGCTGAAATACATCAGCCTGGTTTCCCGCGCGTTCCCTAGATAGAGAAGGCCAATCTATCTTCCAGAGTATTGGGGCTAGGGTGCACCGCCTACGGTAAAGCCTCCTATCGAGCTCAGCCTACGCCTACGTGCCAAGCATACTCGAGTAGGAGCACCCGATTCACTACCCGTTCCCATCTGCCACTACTCACGCATTCGAGGGACGTTCCAGCACAATCATCGCGACCTCAACATCTACGTGCTGCCGTCCGATGCCGGTTGTAAAACGGTGATCATATGCAAGTTTCGTGCGAAGGTTACAGGTAGAAGACAGTTTCTTCTCTAAGTTCCCACTAGGCGCGTCACCACAAGCCACCAAGAATCCATTCCCAGTGTAACATGGGCTGAATTTTGGAACATTTCTCTTACCCGTGGTACGTGGTACATATGGTCATGAACACTCCCTCGTCTATGCAGACAGGATCGGGTGCCCTAACCCTCGTGTTCCTCTGGTAAGGCACCCGCCGCCCCATGCCGAACCCGAGGCCGACACGAGTGCAGCTTGTGCTTTAGAGAGGTTGCCACGCCCTCTGGGCTGCACCATTATTTTGCGCCCGGACACCCCCCTTGTAACCAAGTGTTGGGAGGGGGTCACAGGATAGAATGAAGGAACCTGGATTGAGAAAGGGCCGTTTCGGGGTCTCGAGCCTCAACCACACTATACCACCGGTCGTCGGCGTAGTTCCACATTGAGCACATTAAGTGGGCTCCCAGGCTGGCAGAACTAAAAAGACAACCAAAAACATCTGTGTAAAAAATAAATCGAATTATACTATTACGCGAAATCGATCTGCATTTCGCAAACTAAGCTAAATTTATTGATAACCTATTGGCATCGTCCGAAAAATCTCTTTTAGAAGAAACATTAGCTTCATTTAAAAGTTATCATGAGTCCTCAAAGTTCACCCATGAGGTACAGGTACGTGGGATAACTCCTTATCTCAATCTTCAAATGATAATGGCTACTTACTTACTTACTAATCGGTGCAACATTCCTTAGAGCAAGACCTAGGCCCCTTCAATGAGGGGTACTGTACTGATAAAATGTTAGAAAACCAAAAAAGAAAACCATTAAATACAGATATGTGTTTGATTTTAGTTCCAGTAATTAGGGGGGCGTCGGTTTAGGCGTTGACACGGCGCTCATCACTGAAAGGGAAAGGTCCCGGGTTCGAATCCAGCGGCCCTGCATTCGAACCCGACATACGAAAAACTGGGCTTTTTTTTCAAAAACACCGGCGCCCCGAGGATTGATATGACCTCTGCTGTTGCGAACCCTCGTAAAAAAATTCAATAATTCGTTTAGTTTAAAAAAAAAGTTGCAAATACCTTAATAAAAGGAGTTTTTGGAGTTCGCAATTCCTGCAATCATGAAGAATTTAAAGACACGTATTTCCCAATCCTGAAAGCTAACCGTTCTTCATCTAGTTTCATTGTAAAGCATATTGCAAATTATTTTAACGATGGTATAAAAAATGCAAGTATGACAAATCAAGAGAGGTTACCTAATTCGTTAAATTTGAGTCCACCTTATTTATTGTGCTTACTTACGTTTCTAATGTGTCTCCTAAAGTACAAAAAAAAAAACATTTTGAGGCAGATGGTCCATTACATAAAGGTGGATACATACAAAATAAAATGATTGGTTATATACGAAGGTCAAAACATCAGAACCTATCCAAAAAGCCACATGCTGCTATTGTAATGATTTTAACGACTGCTTTATTAAACATATTATGAATGAAATAACATAAATTGGACTGTAAAAATAAAAATAAAATTAAGGACGGTACTGTAGTTGGTTTCATGCCTGGTAGTCAGTGAACTTCTTTGGACTTTATAGTCCTACTTGGTTGAGAACCTTCTTTAGAAAAAAAAAATTAAAATAAAAATTGTTTATATATTTCATTTCTCAGATATGAAATTTACAATTTGATGTTTTATCTTCCTATATTACAATCGAAGCTGTGACATTAAAAGCTACAAAAAAATCAAAGCTCAATGCGCAATCTAGATGTTATTTAGGATTTAATCTAACAGGTTTTTAAACTGTTACTTTGATCTTCCCACGATTAATATAATCATTGCATGTCTAAAGTACTTTTAGTAATATTTAATTAATGGTAATGTTTCACTTTATTTCAGAAGTGTATCTTTTGTCCGAGGATGTTTGTTGGCACTGATTGTTTTATAGGCTTTACAGCTTTTTTGTATTTTAGCTTAATTTTTTTTTAAATTCAGGCCCATGTGAAATGATATTATATATCTATCATTGAATATGTTCCGTTTATCTATAAATTTTATTTATGTCTATATGGCAGTAATCTTAATAGAAGCCGGTAGAACAAGCAATTTTATTCACAATCATTATTGTAAATCATGTCGTTGACACCATGTTAAAGTGACGAATATGGATTTCTCCACTTTTCAGGAGAGCCAAAAAACCGATTTACCTTATGATTTATTATTTATTTATTTACGATTATATTCGATATACGGAAATGGTGAATTTTAAAGATTGTCATCAGACCAATTATGAAAACTATCGAATATGATTATTCGTTACTTAAGCATTCATATATCTAATGAAGCTAGAGATTCGTAAAAATGACATTACAGATTTCGGTCTACCGGTCACCGTATAGATTCAATATTTTACCACAAGGTGGGCCTCATAGAATGCAACGGTAAACGAACGAAAAAAAAAAGAAGCGATTTTTCACATTCGTCACTTTAACATGGTGTCAACGATGTGATATCATTATATGCATAAATTTAAATTCATTTTTTAATCAGGTCTTTTTCATATATCAACAAAAGCTCGGCATAAAACAAGTGTTTTAACATTTTTTTACATTTTTTATGCAAACTACTTCCATTATCCAAGAACAATGTAAGTTTATCGAAGATTGGTGCAAAAAGACAAGACTAAATGAAAGAAAATGCACTTAGTGTACAGTCACATTGAAAAAACATACTTGCTCTCCTCTATGCGTCAACAACAAAGAGATACCGACTTTCAATCAAGTCAAATAACAAGACAGCTTGCAGACATGGAATCCCCACACCAGAGTTAAAAGACAGCAGCTTAACAGAAGACTTGTACAGCTACGAAAACTCCTAGGACCAAAATCCGTCTTGACCTCCAAGAATCAACTAACGTTATAACTGACATTACTGAGACCACTTTGCACATACTGTAAAACTGTGGGGTTCTGCCAAGCCATCCAACATCCAACGCATCAAATCTTTCCAATCGAAACTCTTCAGATGAATCGTCAAAGTTCCTAATTATGCCAGTTACCTCTCTATCCACAACGCCCTCACCATTTTTTTCGCCAACGAACTGATCCGTTCCCGATTCCAAAAGTTTCACACCAACCTCTTGATCCATCCTAACCGTACAGCTTGAGTCGTCACAACAAATTCCCATCCCAAGAACCCGCTACGTTGTCTTAATCGACAATGACCTCGAGAACACCTGTCTCTTGATCTTTCTCACTGAGTGCCAGCATAGGATTTTTTCATAGCACCACATGATGCATAGCTGGCTTGATAGTGCTGTGACTGTGTGATTAGAACAACGTACAGCCATCACATTTGTAATATATACAAATCTGTACAGTCTACGAATAAATATATATTAAAAAAAGTATTTGCGGTTGTTAAATGTAGACGATACATTTGTTCGAAAAATATCTGACCATGTAATCTTAATCACTGGTTTTCCGAAGTGATCAAATAGAAAAAAATCCAATATTAAACTTTCAACGATCAATTTTTTCTTTAATTCTCCTTTGCTTGAATATCCTGTGAGGGTTATTTTAATCTTCTTTTATTATGTTTTTTTAGCCTTCCGTTAATTCCGGGCTTTATAAATCTGTACGGTCATTTCTTTCTAAATTTTCAGGCTAGAATTTTTTATTTTATATTTCGCTTTCAAATGAAATTCCGGTTCACTAATCTAAAAAGGCGTTACACAAGTTAAACGAGCCTGGAGATATTGGCATTAACATAGGCACGGATGACGATTCCTCGCCAATTTCCGGTTCCGATCATCTGTATTCAGGTTTAAAGTCCGAATCCGTTACCCAGAAATCTCACTGTGAAAATGTTCAACCGAAAAAAAAAAACGCTTCGAACATATTGTATATTTATATACGATGAAGATTTTAATTAATCTCAGCGATTCACTAGTTCGACACGTTTAGCGATCAAACAATTATTTGCTCGTTTCCTATCTCTTGCGCAATAATGTGATTTATTTCCTCTTTTTTCCAGCATCGATATTTTGCAATTTTACAATCAAAATTAAATTCATGTATGTAGTTTAGTGCGCAATTATAAAAACCGGACTTTTTTTAGCGGAATAGAAAGAAAAACCTAGATCTCTTGCATTATATTATGTACACATCTTAAACATGGGAAGTTGAACGATAATGAACATAAAACGGCATAACTATGTGCCACTGGAACATTTCCCAGAGACCCAATATAACCGTCTTTCAAGCCGAATTACTAATCATAAAACCATGAGCACATGAAATAAACAACAACCTATCAAGGGATTAACTATAAAAATACTAAATATAGCCAAAATCCTAATGATCTTCAAGCCTCAGAGATCAACTGAAATCTAGTCTGTAATTCCCTTAATAGCCTGAACAATTGGTTCCTTAAATAGACAAGAATTTCAGGGGACAGTAGACGGCCTAGCTAAAACTGCAACCTCGGAAAATTATTGTAGGCCCAAATCAATCTTGTGGAAATTGTTAGCGAGCGTTACTGAATACGAATATTCAGAAATCGTGAGATGCGGTCTGGTGTGATGTAGGTTTCAGAAAAACATTTTCTTCATCTTGCCAACGTTTCGTTCTTTATTGAGCCCTGAAGATGTTCTCAATAAAGATCGAAACCCTGGCACGATTAAGAAAATGTCTTTCTGAAACCTACGTCACACCAGACCGCATCTCACGATTTCTGAATAATCATTGACTAACGGTCACTAATCACCCCACGTTACTGAATACTCTGACAT
Source organism: Cimex lectularius (assembly GCF_000648675.2). Taxonomy (NCBI): domain Eukaryota; kingdom Metazoa; phylum Arthropoda; class Insecta; order Hemiptera; family Cimicidae; genus Cimex; species Cimex lectularius. The sequence continues at coordinate 42,636 of NW_019394183.1, read as the reverse complement.
CTACTTTACACCACTTGATTGTATAAATATTATGAATTACACGAATGTTTTTGCTCAATTTTGCAATTTCCGGCTGTTTCTTTAACATTTTTCATCCCTTAACATAAAGGTAGAAATGTTATATTAGTTTTGTACAATTTTTCTTGGCAAACAAATACTTTTCTAAAGCTAGCCCACTGGAAGTTGTGGAAAGCTGCTTAGTTGTTTAATACACAGAAACATATTTGAACATCAAAGGGAGGATAATTATTTAAATTGGAACTGTATGTTTTAATTTAAAAAAAATTATTAAACCTAGTTTTATTAGAAAAACGATTAATTTTGCTATTTTTTTTAAGTTTCTATTCTTAAAACCCATTGGTAAATAAGATTTGCACTTCTCTGTTCACAAAATTTTTAACTACACTAGTTCATTTGATTCGTTTTCGTCGTGACCTCACGGATCTTATTCGAATGTATGTCCCAACGTACTAAGGTGCATTGACCATGTTACTATGATTTTATTTTGGCATGTTTGTATCATTTTGATGTTGTTGTGTTTGGTACAACCCCTTAGTCGATTACCATACGTACACGTAGGGTTTAGGACTTGTTTGTATAATAATATTTTATTTTGCATAGTCAGGTTGAAGCTGCGTCTTATCAACCAGTATAATTCTCAAAACCTTAAACATCTTTCTATCAATTTTTTTCACATGCTCTTTCACACTAAGGTCATTTACATATATTTAGTTGAATCACTGTATGGTGCAGTATGATAGTTCCATCGATGGTGAGAGACGAATGTAATCCGTTTTTTTTGTCAGATTTATATGGTTATTTGTTATACTGGTTTATGCTAACTGAGCCTGATTCTCCATAATTTTTTTTCATTTGTTTATCTTGTTTCAAGATTTTTGAAGCATTTTGGATGAAGGGTGATGGACTGTCCTACTCTTATCTCAACTGTGCCATCTGCAAACGTTGCAATTTTTACTCCATCGATTTTCGGAAAATCACTGGTGCATATCAAGTAAAAAAGTTGACCTGATATGCTAACTTGTGGCACTCCTACATTTATTGCTTTTAATTCTAAATATTGATTTTCTTTTTTGATTATACGATGTCTGTCAGTTAGGTAGTAATTGGCAATATTTATATACTGCTTTGGAAACAACTCCTTTAGCCGACTGATGAATCCTCCATGAGAGACCTTGTCAAAGGCTTGTAAGACATTAAGGAAAATAACCGAACAAATTTGCTTTCTTTCGAGTGATTTTTCTATTATGTCCGAGTCATTCTATTATGGTCATTGTCGAATGTCTTGTTCAGAATCCAAATTGGTGATCAGGAATGATTTGTTTTTATTATTATATGTGTATTATTATTTTTAGGAATAACTTTTCGAAAAGCTTATTTGGGAGTAGCGGCGTAGGTCTAAATGATTTGACATTGCTCGCCGATTTCACCGTTTTTTGTCATAATGACTTCTACAAATTTCCATTTTTTGGGAACATATTTCAGCATGATTGCAGAATTAAATAGGTATCTTAGTTTACTAAACTTTTTTTTCGCCAATTTTTTAAAAATTTCTCCAGTGTTAAATTAATATTTTTGAGTTTTTTAGGAGGTTAATTTTAATATCTAGTGCTATCTTTTTAGGTGTAACTAGATTTATATTTCCTTCTTCTGGAGTGGTTGTTACTTCACGTAAGCTGCCATAATTGTTTTTATAAGAATTAAAAATTTACTACTATAAATTATTAAATTCACTAGTTTTCGTGGTCCTCTTGACAAGTTAATATCTTTCAATTAATTAAGGATTTTAGTTGAGATAAAAAAAGTTAGTGTCACGAGTGGGATTCGAACCAACGACCATCGGATAAATACGCAGCTGCTCTAACACTTGAGCTTTCGTGACTTCGATCCACTCGGACCCTAACTTCCCATCGTAACACCACCTTTTAATTTTCATTCCTTTTTGCCATTTATCAAATGTCGTGTAATCTATTTGATTCTCGGCGACAAATGAAACGGCCACGGAGAGCATTAGTGAAGTGTACTTCATTTTAACTTATTAAATTCACTAGATTTCGTGATACGCTTGACCAATTAATTAATATCTTTCAGTTAATTAAGGTTTTTAGTTGAGATAAAAAAAATGACAAAAAGGTGGGGTTGAGATGGGAAGTTGGTGTCCGAGTGGATCGAGTCACGATAGCTCAAGAGGTAGAGTAGCGGCGTATCTAGCCGAAGGTCGTGGGTTCGAATCCCGCTCGTGTCACTGACTTTTTTATCTCAACTAAAAACCTTAAAACTATAAATTACATTATAATATTCTATAAATTATATAGAAAGATAAATTTTTAACATAACGGTTATTAAAAAAAGTATATTCAACTTTTTAAACTATCATTAAATGACTTATTTAATAAGATTTTGTTCATTTTTATAAAGTAAATCCTTGGTTTAACTTATTGTTAAATATACAGCACAACCAGGTACAGATTAAAAAATGCAAACGGGACAAACTATCTTTAATTAATTTCTCGTCTAGTTTTTTCTTGCTTTATCATTAGGGAAATATGTTATTTACATAAACGTTTTATGAAGGTCTTTTTTCCGTGTTCTAAACCAAGGGATTATTTATCCATTTTTAAAAGTTCTTTGCAATAATTGCCTGTTTAATAATTTACAACCGCTGGTTTTTAATACAAATAACACTATATGTTCGAAATATAAATATATTAAAAATTTTGAAAAAGGACGATTTGAAAGTGAAAAAGAATGGAATTAAAACAATACAAGTAAATTGTAATTATGGTTATCAGCAAAGATTTGTAGGCTCAATAAATTTAAATAATTCGTCATTTTTCGAAGAATCAGCCTTATTTTTCTCATTGGTGTTCATTTGTTTGGTAATACAACCGTTTTTTTTTTAATTTTGTTTAACATATTAGAGGAGAGAGAAAAACGTTCCGGTTTTTATTTTTTAGTCAAGCGATTTGCCTAAAAAATACGTATTTAGTTTATTTTGTTTAGATGATCGTTTTCTGCTTTACCAGTCCGGATTTATTTTATATATGTTTTGTTTTGTTTAAACGAATCGTTTCAACTCTCGTTAATTTCCGGTCCGCTAATCTAAAATGGCCCTATAAAAGTTTAACAAGTCTAGATAGAGTGTCATTAACATTGGAACGGGTGACACCTCCACGTCAATTTCCCTGTAGGTTGAAAATTGAGCACTTCCTCTCTCACATCCGGCCCCGGCTAATGAACGCTTTCACTACTATGGGCAGTACAGTTAAATGGATTCGTATAATGCTATACGAGAAAGATCTGAACCGCGTTTATTAAGTCTTATGTTGAAATAGCTCGGCTCTTAAGGCGGCTGGAACAGCCCCGAAACCCGGACTTTAATAACCGTTCATTTATGATAATTTAAATAATTGCAATTTCTATTTCAATAGCCGGGGAATTTCAATTAAAACCTTTTTTTAGAGTGAACACTTAACAAAATCTTAACACACTATTCATTTTTTTTCATTCCTATATTTTTTCCAGATTTTAACACATTTCAAACTTAGACGTAAATTCATTTCTGTCAAATGAGTCAAATCTAGAAATTAAATGCGACTAATTTAAATTAATGACCCTATGATTTTACACTAATAATGGCCTGCCTGCAGATTTTAAATAACCGCTAATGAACAGTAGTGGTTACAATAAGAAATGGATTTGATATTTGAAGCAGATAACCATAGGTATATAAACATAATATTCAATTAATTAATGTTTTTAGTTGAGATAAAAAAGTCAGTGTAACGAGCGGAGTTCGAAACCACGACCTTCGCTTTTTATCTCATCTAAAAACCATAATTAATTGAATGATATTAATTGGTCAAGCGGACCACAAAAACTTGTGAATTTAATAAACATAAAGGTTTAATTAGGTACATGTGTACATCATTTTAGTGATTGTATATGTTAGCTTGAACGTTATAAAATGTTTGGATATATATATATTGGATGATGTGATTAGTAGAGATATTTTTTTGCCTAATAACTACTTTTTTCAATAAAAAATAACACTTTTTGTTAATGTTTTTCAGTGTTAACACTTCAAAATAAACGCTGTAGGAAATTAAATTCTACGTAGAATGAGGCCATGTGTGCCACTTCATGGGCACTGGACCCACGATTTTTGGACAATTTTCAAAGTTGTACTTGTTAGTAAACCGCTTGAAAGTAGGAATTCATATATATATATA
>NW_019394183.1:0-37953 GCF_000648675.2 Cimex lectularius | reverse complement strand
TATATATATATACATCTTCCTATCAACTCGGCGTCCCCTCGAAGAAATTTTACATTAAAAAACCGGCGTCCAGGACAAAAGAGCGTCCGTATATGGACGCCGATTCGCCGGGCCAATGCTTTCAGCTCATCACCATCAGAACAACACATGTACCAATTTTCGAGTGGACGTCCACATTGCAATTTGTGCCAATATTTGAATATTGATAGTTCACTCAAATTCAGACTTAACGCCACCGTCGTTTTCGTATATTTTAAAGACTGTTTTACTCTTACACTTCTCAATGGGGTCGGCGTCTGATTTTACTACGGCGTATATTTTAATCGTAGACGTTTCAGAGGATTGAGCGTCCGATTTTACTACATTACCAGGAAAGCCCTTCTACTGCTTTTTTTTGTTTCGGAACGTTGCCTGCCGGTAATTTTCTGGGAATTAGTTTTATTTTTGTCCCAGATGAATCGAAAACTCAAAGGACCCTGTCCGAGGATATTCATACCATCACCTGACAAAATGAAACAAATATAAAACTAACATTTGATTCAAGATGTTACAATTTAGGGCCATCACGTAATTTTTTTTTTCAAAAATTTATTTGCCGCAAAAATTCTCCACTATTTTAGCTCCCTATTTTTAGGCATTTTTCTACCGTACATATATTGATTTAAGAATAAAGCTGTTGTCTAGAGTAAACAAAAAAGTTCAAAACTTTCTAGGCTGAAAATCCTTCTTTATTGCACTTCTGTTTACCTCGTTTTCAAAATTGTGTACAACTAACAAATAGAGGTAATTAAAATAACCATCCCTTAGTTTTCGTATTAGGTGGTTCAGAACTTTGCCGGAGTTTCATGGTTTTTCCGCTTATGTCTAGAAAACGGCTCGGTCGATTTTTACTAATTGTTACTTAACTAACTACCAGTCAACTTTTTGTTATAGTTGCCTTTCTATTCTAACCAGCCCCTTCCTTCAAAGAATCGAGTTTTCTGAAACTGCGAATTTATTTGTACACAATACATTAAAACTAATGATGTACAGCCCGTCCTATAGGAATTTAATTTAAATAAAATAACTTTGGTACAATTTATTGAAATAATTATTATACGTAGTATATACTTTATTGTTCATTATTAAATGAAATCAAATTATTCGTGTTCACGGCGCATCGATTATACTAAAACTTCAAGACCTAAAGGTCATGCAAAATTAATTCACAGTCCGCCGCTAAAAATGGGGAATGTTCATCCTGTTTTTAACATATTGAGCACAAATAAATTTTAAAAATATGTGAGTACATATGCATATGCATAAATATCTACATATTTTATATAAATCGTTTTTGGCAGATAGAAAGTGTCAGGCAAAAATTGCACTAATAGTAACCGTAAATCACAAAAAGGAATGAATTAAGTAATTTTATTTAATATAAAATCTTGTATTTAAAATTAACCTAATTTAATTAAGAAAATGATTTCACTCTTCACCGTTAGGACTGTTCGAAATATCTAATTGAAACCGCGGATTGATTGAAAACGAGCGAATTTAATGAATGTCGATTTGAGGTATCCCAAAACAACGGATGAGAACGGTTTAAGTTTCTGCATTAATCTCCCGGCTTTCGTCGCCAGCCCGATAACGTCCATTTAATTTCCTGTCACGTTCAACCCACAACAGTGACTCATAGGGCCGAAAGTCGCAATTCCCCTTTTCTGCCCTTATCCAAAGAAAAACCATTACTTTTATCTTGTGTCTACTCTGTTGAAATCAAATCAGGAACATACATATGGATACGATGGTTCAGGCAAACAACCTGGTCGTTTAGTTCGCTCGAAAAAAAAGTTCAAACGTAAAAAAGTTAAAATAGAAAAGTACACAAATTCATGGATTTGAAAAAAACAATATACCCTGACAGGCAAAAATTCCACCTACTTATAATAAAACTTGATTTGTATATAGTTGTATACATTAATCAAAGTTTCAGGTTTTCTAACGTTTAATAATTGAGTTTTTCTCTAAAAAATTTAAAAAATAATGGACAGTGCTAAGGAAAATAAAAAATAGAAGAAAAAAGTCGGACAGCCAAAATTTGTTTTTAATTTTTAATTAACATTTCAATATCGCGTTTTTCCTCCTCTTGCCATAATTATATATTTTCTACCAGTCTGAAAATGTTTCTTTGGTGGAGGTTATCCCATTTTTCACAAAGAGTTCTTTCAAGATCGTGGAATAGATCAAAGAGTGATGGACGCGCACTTATTCGTCTTTTTAGGTTATCCCGTAAATGTTCGATGGGGTTCAATTGTGGGGAATGGGCTGGCAGGCTAAGACTCGGATGTTATGCTGTTGAAGGTAAGTATGTACATGCGAGCGACATGTGGACGAGCATTATCGCGTATTAGAATAGGATTGTCGCTGATTTCATCGAAGGTTGGCTGTTGTTGTTCCAAAATATCAACCACATAGGGATTGGCCGTCAAAGACCCACCATCAACAACAACCAACTTTGTGCGACTCTTCACTGAAATTCCCGCCCACGCCATGACTGAGCTACTTTGAAAAGGTTGGCTCTGGGAAAAATTGCAGGCTTCGTACCATTTACTTTGCCTTCTTCACACTCTGCCACGCCCATCTGGAGATCGTAGAGCAAATCTACACTCGTTTGTAAAAAGTCAGCAGACCAATCGTCCAAAGACCAATGGCTGCGAGCAAATGCGAGCCGTGCAACTCTGTGTGTTTGGGTCAATTCTGGTCCTAGTACGGGGCAAAAAGCCATAAGTCAGTTCATACTGATTTAATCTTGTCCGAGCAGTGCGTTCGAAATTTTGGCACCTCGAAATTCCAGGAGCTGATGAATCGCTAGAACAACAGAAAGGTGCCGATTTCGCAAAATTCTCAAAAACATAAACCGTCTTCCTGCGGTCCTACTACCCTGGGGCGTCCAGAACCGGGACTTCTGTGGTAGGACTTAGTTTCTCCAAAACGGGTAAAGGCGTCTCACAGTGTTTCGAAAAGAACTCCGATGGCAATAGCCGCATACCTGACGGAACATCCATCATCAATAAGTGCCACACCACTAAATGAAATTTTTATGCTTAAACATTGAAATTTAGAAAACAAATATTAAAACTAAACAGTTTAGTTCTTACGGATTCAAGTAAGACTGAATAAACATTTTATATTCCTTAAAAAATTAAACATTGTAATTTCCTTTATCCTTGTTTTGGATTAAGGATTAAGTTTACCTCTAATTGATATTCCAAATTTAAAAGGTAGCATAAACATATGGTAAAAACAATGAGACAAATTAAGTGCAGAATGCTCTTTTATCGAGAAATTTTTTGCCTGTCAGTGTATATGAATCTACCAGAATGTAGGGAAGGAATTAAAATATAGACTTGTGGCGTTAGAAAATATGTTGCAAATTATGTTACTTATTTCTTGTTTTTGATATCTTCTATTTTCTCTATGTTAATTAACCATTGACTGTACAGTTGTTGAAGTTAATATTTCTCATAAATTCATTCTTAAAAGTTTCTCGGAAAAATAAAACCTGACAATGTTTCATGCTAGTCTCTAGTCTAAGAAGTTAAAAATTCTTTATAAACCCGCTGTCTACTCTACGTTTGCGGGTTTTCATGGTAGAAGGTGCGATTTAGTTCCATTTGCTTATATGTCATATTTTCCCTTTTAGGTTTTAATGAAAACAACAGACACTCCCATTTCGTAGGTTTCTCATGCCCTCATTACAAAGCCCCTTACCCTCAACATTTAGGGTTAATTCCTTACCCAGTTTGTAGATTTGGGCAAAACTTGAAATTATATTCCGTCAAACTGTCTAATCGGACTAAATAACTCAAGAGAAATCTTGGGCGTTTCGACCATTCTGTTTGGATGAATAAGTTGAATTGAAGACCAACGCTGGCCGAATTTAATCCTAACCAATCCCGCATTATAGAAAATGCAAGCTTGGCTACTCTCAAAGTTTGTTCCAAAATATATTTTAAAAACGTGAATCTATGTAAATGTAAATGTTGAAAAAAGAAAATAAATACAAAAATATTTTTTTTAATATGTTTTAAGCATTACAAACTTGCATGAAATAAATTCTGTAAAAAATTATTTTTATTTTCAATAAATTAGTTTTTTATATACTTACGAAAGAAATGTTAAGATTATAAAAGTAATAAACTAAAATAGTTAATTATACAATTTATGGAACATCGAATAAAGATAAAACAAGGTTTTCGTTTAGGTGCCTTATTTTATGACAATTTTACTTTATGGTATTAATTATCCAAGGTCTAAATGTTTGAATAAAGCAGAAGAAAATTGAATTAGTCAAATAAAACCAGAAATATCAAAGTGGGTATACGCGTTTTTGTTGATTGCATATTGATAGTGCATAAAATTGATAATATTGTTAAAGCTATAAATCTCATTTTTACTACCTAATAAAATATGCATAGTTTTAATAACCAGTTGTTTTAAAAACGTTTAAAAAGAGTTTTGAGCAAAAACTTAAACGTGAACGCGAGCCAGGCAACATCGACTGGTTATTAAAGCAGTATCAGATGTCGAGGGCGCAACTTTTTGCCCAAACTGGAAATTAAGGATCGAACGTGATCCGAATGGACGGCCGATGGAAGCCCTGTGAATTCACAAAGATAGACCTCCACCGCAAGTTTAAGAATAAATTAACGTCGGCGTTGGGTAAAGCCTGGAAAGGCAGCCAACCCACCCTAGTTGAAGATAACTAGAAAGCTATTCTTTTTATATCTCTTCATGTTGATACGCTTATTTTATACTCATTTCTTGTCGTAAAATGTTACAGCCTTTGGATTGGATAAGAATTAAATTTTTTCAATCGAATGTATGAATAAATTAGAATATTTCGTACAGATCAATTTAATGGCTCATAAAATTGTCGTCAAATCGATTTCGTTCAATAGCTGATCCTCTCTAATCAGTGTTACGTAATTTTATTGGAATCGCCGAATTTAACAACAGTAAATGTTTTAGACTATTTTTTAAAACAGTTTTAAAATTTAGCAAATAAAAAGTGTCTTAAAAATTAGAGCATGTTTGGATAATCAACAGTTGATCTTGGAGGAGCATTTTGGACTTAGACTTCCCGGTCAACACAAGCACAACAGTTCAGATTCCTTGCCCACGTTACATGGAACTTTAACCGTAAAAAACATACTGGCGCTTTGTTCCTAGACAAGAATGAAGCTTTTCACACGGTCTGGCATAGAGGCCTAATGATCATAATGATCGACATGGGCTTTGCTCAGTACATTATTAAGATTATCGAAACTTCAAAAGACTTAGATTCAAAATATCAGCCAAAGAATCAAGGGTTGGCAACGAGTAAGCGGACACTCTTGCAAGGAAAGGGGCTGCTACACCGCTGATAGGACCTGAATCCTTCTGTGGCATAGGAACCCACACTATTGACGAGTATCTCAGACAAAAGGACAAAAAGAAAATGAAGGAACTATGGAATTTACTCATTGGACAGACAATCGAAGAACCTCCTAACCAATTTTGTAAGAAAATAAATAACAGAATGTGTCAAGGGAAGCAGGAACAAACTGAGAATCCTAATAGGACACTGCAAGATAAATGCACATTTAAAGAAGATTGGAATAATTCAAGACAGCACATGCAGATTCTGCAAAGAGGCAGAAGAGACACCAAAACATCTACTAACATATTGCGGAGCTACACTAGCCCGCAGGAGGAAGTGTTTGGGGATGTATAATGTGACCACAGAAAGCTTCAACCACTGAAAACTATTAATCAAGTTGCTTGATGAAATGGCACTCACCGATCTGCTTTAGGCAGAGTACGGGGGATAGCTCTTAAAAGGCGCAGTATAGTATACCCTGAAAACTACATCTACATCTACAAAGGATGGCACGCTGCTGGAGTATACATGGCTCTATTTTGGTACCAACCCTATTCCTGATTTTAATAAACGACTTGCCCAAAACTCCAGATATTTAATTATTCGAGGACGGTACTGCACTCTACGCTTCGTGAATAGTGAATACCATAGAGAAACAGATTGAAAAAAAAATAGAAATCGATGTAAACGGGGGCAAAACCAAAAACATGCTTTTCACAAACGATGGACCGTAAACCTAACCTCGGAATAAGCAATAAGAAACAAACTGGTCTCAATAATGCACCTCGTCGTTTGGCTAACTCCAAACTAACTTTGGCAGCCTACGTCAACGAATTAACTTTAAAAAGCAAAAAATGCGTAAAAATTTGTTTCCATTGCGTTATAACGATTCCTAATTCAGAATCAAAAATAAATTGCATATGTTGAAAACTGAAATCAGACTTGCATTAACATCTACCTAACAAAAATAATGCAAATCGTCCAAACTAAGTTCTACGGTTATATACAAAGAGCCAACCCTTTTTCAACCATGTTCGATGTAATTCACCTGAATTCCGGGGTTAATTACATGCGCAGTTTTAAAGGCTCAAATCTTCGAAAACAATTAGCTAGATGTTCATGTAGCACCAAAGCCATAATATATGCCACGGGTAGAAAACTAACACTAATAACCATAGCGAAACATTAAACTCTTTGGGATCTCGTTGAAAGGCTCAAAGGCCTACTTCATTTATTTAATTTTCCAGTAGGTTTTTTCAATTGATTGTTTCCTTGTTATTATAATACTAGTGTTGTATATATTTTGCCATATCGATTGTAAATAAAAATTTTGGGGATGAAAAAAGAAATTTTCTGGAGTTCAAGTTATTCTTTTATACATATAAGCGTAAAACATTGCAAATAAAATTTTAATATTTATATATTTATTTATTTACGTGTTATAGTTTTGAGTTTTTCTTATTTTTTCCTAGATGACCAAGTCTTTTGTTAAGTAGTTGTCTTTAAAATGTAGACTTCATACTTCCGTCTAAGTATAGTTTTCTGTACCTGACTTTAGTGGAATCTGGTAATTTCTTGTCATCGATGTATATTGGAAAAGAAGAGTATTCATAGTAGGTCAAATTTCACCCCGTATACAGTGGGCACATTGTTTTCTTATACATTCTTTCCTTTCACATTTGCACCAGACTTTGGTGAACATAATGCGTCCTTGGATTCGGTAGAAGACAAGTTGCTGTACCATCCGCATAAGTGATGATCAACGAGATCGGATTTAGAACTCAAGAGAGCTCAGATACAAAAATATGGTATACAGATGGCTAAAGAATTAGCGTGTAAAAAAATCATGTGAAAATTAGTCAGTTAATGCATCCAACACCTACAAAACCTGGGGAAATACAACAACCTTTTGATATCTTGGGTGCCAGGGCACAAGGGAATTTTGGGTAACGAAAAAGCAGACACACAAGCCAAAGAACAGCAATACCATACATAGGCCCCGAACCTATATTTCGGATAATAAAAACAAACACAAAATCCTCCATCACAGAATGAATCCAAATGAAACAGCGCTAGTCACAGTAAACTTATGCTAAAACAACCCTCACCAAGACTGGCAAAATCACTGGTGCAGTTGAAGAGTGCTAAACTCAGAAAAATTATAGGACTATTAACCGGTAATATGCATCTGATAAAACATCTACATAACTAGGGCATATATAATCCCATCCGCAGATTATGTTATGAGGAGGAAGAAACAAATACCCATATCCAATGCGAAACAACTGCTCAATGGAGATATTACCTAGCATGCAGAAAAAATCTAGGGAACGAAATTGTAGCAACAACAGTCAATGACCTGATACTTCTGACAAAAAGGAATGAGTCGATTGCAGTGAAATTGGGAATAGATAGATAGATAGATAACATGCTTTATTTACATTAAAGAGAAGCATTACATAATATACAATATTAAAAGCATTTTACAGCACGGATGCTTATCCTTCTGCCGGAAGTAGGCTGTTCTTTTTCAGGCGAGCGAAAAATAAAAATAAACTATATAATAATGGTAATAATAGAAAACTATAAGTAAAACCTAAATTATAAAAACTAGCTGATTTTACTTACAAATGAAACAATTATGACTCGGTATTATAATCGTACCTATATTGCCAGGCATGAGGTCCATAGTGTGCTAGACCTTTCGACCTCTCCAAATCCACGATATTTAACAGATCAAGCAGCTGAGACCTGGAAAGCGATTTATAGCCTAGATACAGGTCACGGAGTTCAGACAGTATGGGACACTGGGCAACAAAATGAAAGATATCTTCCCTAACTCTTAGGTTACAGAGCGTGCACAAGAAATTTCCGTCGTCTTCCTTCCATGGCACAGAATTGAGGAACACTTGCTCGCATCTGAGTTTAAGAAGCCACCGAAGAGTCGGAAGTTTTATAGACCCACTAGCTTGAATATTTATGTTAAAGTTTTCTTTAGAGTGGACTAGGGCCTTAAAGAGAAGATACCTGTTGGAGACCTGAGCTCGATGCTCACAACTCACACGATGTTGATCACGAAGTCTGCACAAAAGTTTCATGGTATAATTGGGCCAACTCGAGAGGTTTTCTAAACAAAAAGAAAAATCGCAACCATATTGAGAAGCTAAAGTATTCCATTGCCGAAACCAGGAACCATTAGATTTAATAACCTCAAGAGCAGTAATTTTGGAGATTCGGGCAACAGGGCCCTTAAGTACCCTTAAAACAAATGAAAAATGCAGGGAAAGCGTAAAAAGGAAAATTTTATCCAATACCGTCTCCATATAAAGCATATAGTTTGGAGTAGAATTAGGCAGTGAGAAGATTTTCCTACGTTGCACTCTTTCTATCACTTCATAATCCTGGAACCCCCACACCTGGCCTGCATAACACAAAATAGAATGGCACACTGCATTAAATACCTTGTAATTAGAGTAAACCGGGATTAGATTCTGGGCAAAAAAGTAACACCATGTTCTATTAAAAGCAACTTTCATCACTGAAGCTTTGGATTTTAGATGAGGGGTAAAAGAGAGTCTGGAAGTTAGGTCAACTCCAAGATATTTATATTGGTTAACCACATCAACCCTCTCACCCTTGATCAACCAACGCTCGGCCTTGGCAGGCCTGCCTCCTCTTCTAAACACCATTATCTTTGATTTAGCCAGGTTGACAGAGAGATTGGGAATAAGGAAGATACAATAAGCCAGAAGGCAGCAGTGCCTGGGCAGCAGAATCTCTGTTTCTTAGTATCCTCATCACCATAATCTTGAACATCAGGAACAAATGGATAGGAAACGTTTGAGCTTATGGAGGATGCCTGGTTTCCAGCATCAAAATGTAGGACCACTAGGAATAACAAAAAAAATATTATAAATCATTTAACAGGTTTGAAAAATTATTATTAGAACGATAAAAAAATGTACGGTATTGTGATTTTATTATATCGTCAGTAATAAAAAAAATTTACATAATTGTAGAAAACTATTTTTTATAGAAAACTTTTTTTAATTATTTGAACTTCACTGTCTTTTATATCATACATTATAAATTATTATTATATAACTTTAAAAGCGCAGTAATAATTGTAATATGAAATTAAAACCTGAAACAGATAAATGTTGGTTGAAATAATATTTCTTTAATTGAGAGGATATATTTATTAGTGTGAATGTTGGAGTATTTTTGCGTGATTGAATATCGCGAACTCAAAGACACAGCAAATTAGACTAGATTATTTATACATATTTTCAATGTAAAAAGGGGAGTAAACAATGGCGTAATATCAAAACCATTTGACGACCTGGTTGTGTATTTATTTGCGTGAGAGGTTAAGCACGTATGAACACGATCATTGATGGAATATTGAGAACCAATTAGGTTATCTAGGTAAGAAAATACGTTTTTATTGGAGTGAATGAAAAAAGGATGCCAAAGTGAAATGGACTTTTCGGCTTTCCAAACGTAAATTTAGGTTGTCCATAATTTTAAAGGAGTTGTACAAGTGGGTTTGCAGCTTATATCGATAACTCTTAAGTTCCTCTAAACTTAGATTAGGTTATCGTTTGAATTGTATGAATATGTATGAATTTTACGTTCTAATTGATTTAGGACAATTTAATCACGAGTGAAAGCGTTAAACATTTAAGATAAATTAAAACATGCGAGATAAACAAAACGTAGACGAATCGGTAATGTCACCGCGAGCCAGCCGAAAAAAAATGTTGCTTTGTTTTTGAGCTGAATGCATGGGAGTCTACCAATCCATTATCATTGGAAATCACGAATCGTTTTATTAAATTGTATTGAAAAAAAAAAAGATTTATCGAAATATTTCAATCCAGTTGATGGGCCAAACGAAAAAAAATTGAACTCCCAAAAACTTGTGGCGAGCCGCCACAAACCTAATAAACTAAAAGGGACTTCAACTCTCACCAGCTTTTAAGGCTTGTGCTTGGGGGGGGCCTCCCGGAATCTGAAAGCTCCGTAAATGGGGGTTTATGATTAAATGTGAGCTGGCGTAAGAGTGGTCGTACATCAATTATAAACAGGGCTGCCCGACCTGGTGACTTGGATTTCGTTCAACTTAACAGAACGAGAAGGGCTCCAGCGTATATCAATTTTCCATATGGATAATACAAAAAAGGAATTTTACGACTCTTACAAACCGTATTTACTGAAGGTCGTTTTCAACGAGCTAATAGAATTAATATTACATTTTATCAATTTTCGTGTTTAAGAAAGAAGTCGGTCCCACGGAGAAAAGGGAAAAGGCCATACTGACAAGACTACGCACAGGTCATACGAGAATAACGCACGGGCACCTTCTGGCCGGAAAGCGACCGCGTAGGTGCCCGTTATTTAAGGATAGAATAACGGTCGAGCACCTCTTCAAGTGTAGAAGGGTTGATGTATATAGACAATATTTTGGCATATCATCGGACCTGTGGGTAGTATTGAGGCACAGCAGCGGGCACAGATCGCTGTCCGGTACCTCAGGGCTATAGTGATTTTTAAATGTATATCGTTTTATGTGTTTGTGTTGTGTCTGTGTTTGACTTTATGTTAATTTATTGGAATGAATGTAATTTATTAGCATGAAAGGAAGGGGTGATTAAACCCCGCCCCGAGGAATATCGAATAATCTGGGGTGAGTGAAAGTGACCAGACCCTATGTTTCTATCGAGTATTGTGTTTGAGTTAATTTATCGGAAAGAATGTAATTTATTAGCGTGAAAGGAAGGGGTTGCTTATAACCCCGCCCCGAGGAATATCATGTACTCTGGGGTGAGTATATGACGTCTGGAGAGTAAAAGTAATTTATTAGCGTGAAAGGAAGGGTTGCTTATAACCCCGCCCCGAGAAATATCGAGTACTCTGGGGGAATGAATGTGACCAGACATCTATGTTTGTGGTGATGTATATATATGTATTGTATGTTTTGTTTTTATTCTGTATTTGACAACCTGAGGTACAAACGAGAGACTAGCATTCTAGAATATCAACGTAGTGTATATCTGAAATCAGAGAGTCAGTAACCTGATGTTCAAATGGCTGCAGTTTAAAACAAAATATGCGCGAAAGAAAAGAAAAAGATGGAAAACACGCAGAGGGCCGGCGATGACCTCAGCTGTTTTTTGGCCCATAAACGTCCCACTTATATATGGTAAAACGTATTTTTTTAAAGCGACAAAAATCACATCATTGAGTTTACTTCTAGCTTTTCAAAATGAAATTCGTAGAATCGAAAATCTTTCCAGATATTCACAGCGGATACAACCGTCAACATCCTTCTTTATATAGGTAAACAATACAAACTACGGTCCAATTCAAGATATTTAGGAATCAATCGAGAAAAGAACGATCCTAAAAAGGCACTAAGTTCGATTCAATTAGAGCAAAAGGACTGGTTGGCAATAATTCAACTTGTTTACCACTGGTTCTTGACCCGATAGGTAAATAACATAAACTAGACTTTTCCGCACAATTGGCTTTTTCTATTTACAACGTGTTAGATTTTATAATAAATGATTAGGGTTACTAAACAAAACAATAAAGCTTAATGTTAATGCATTAATTAAGAAATTAATATATAGAAAAACATAGACAAACAAAAAATTCCAAAACACTTTTCTGTACAAATAGTCAAGTTAAAAATTACAACTCTTTTTGTATACAAAATTATTATTCAGGCCAATTAGGTTAGCCAAATCAAAAACAATTAACAACGAAAACAAATAATAAAATGTAACATTGTTTGTTATCAAAGCAAATTGTTTTAATTTGAAAGGATATGTCAATCCTATCAGGTTGTATTTTCTCAAATAGTGATGGTAAAAAATGAGATAAAATCTTTAATAAAGCTGATTGGCTTTTCTTCGTTCGTATTTATCGTAAAATATATATCTTTAAACTTGTATATCGTTACTTTTAACCAGGAAAAAATCGTTCAAAATATTAGGTTACTAATTTTCTTCCAATTAACAATTTAACACAACTACAATGGACAAGTTTATATATCTAACCGAAAAACCGAGAAAATGTAGTAGACATGAAATAACCGAGTTCAATGAAAGATTTTCGGTGGCTTTGTTTCAAAAAATTGAAATATTTAATTTTTTAAATTTGTGTGCATTTAAATTTTAAATTTGTATATTTCAAGGCTTATTATACTAAGTGAGTTTTTACAATATAAAAGACTTGGCCTTTTATAATTATAAATTTAAAAATGGACCAAATTGAACGAGCAAGACGAGAAAAATTAACGTTTACGCTCAAACATCAGACACCAATGCACATAAACAACAAGGTAATACCTCGATCCAATCAAGTTCGCTACCTTTGGCTTTACTAAGATAGCAGACTTACATGGAACCTAAATGCAGAATTAAAAACAATTGACGTTAACGAAAGATATGGACTACACGGACACCAATCTGGGACCTAAAGCAACACTAATCTTCTATAAGAAACTAACCTCTTACAAAACACCCATCAGACCGATTTGGACTTACCGTGTCGAACTGTCAGATTCGTCAAATCCTCCAACATTCAACGAATTCACTCCTTTCAATGCAAATTACTCCGCCTTGACCAACGCACGTTCTACGTCACTAATCAAATGATCCAAGATATGGACTACACGAACCCTACTGGGACCGAAAGCAACACTAATCATCCATAAGAAACTAACCTCTTACAAAACACCCATCAGACCGATTTGGACTTACCGTGTCGAACTGTCAGACTCGTCAAATCCTCCAACTTTCAACGAATTCAATCCTTTCAATCAAATTCCTCCGCCTTGACCAACGCGCGTTCTACGTCACCAATCAAATGATCCATAAAATTCTTAAAATTCAATTCGTTGCTTCCTAAATTCAACGCGCTTCCTAAATTTACACTCTGAACTATTCCTCCACCCTACTAACCCGCTAACCTTTTCTCAATAATTCCATACTTATAATCCTCCAGGTCGTCTAAAACGTCGATGGCCTTAGCACCTCCTATCTTCCACCCCTAAATAAAAGAGGATTTAAGTATTGACAGGTTTTTCTCCCCACTTGTGCATCCAAATCTACACGATTTTCCTAATGTATATTTATTTAGTACAAAATAGCCATAAATAAAACAATTTACAAAAATAATATGTACTATTTAGTGACCATTAATTAGTGATTATTTGGAGATCGTGATATGATCACAGAAATTACATACTTTGAGCCCTGAAGATGATAGAAATAAAAATCGAAACTTTGGTTTTTCTCAACCTACATCACACAAGACCGCATCGCAGGATCTCCAAATAATAAAATATCGAAAAATCATATATAATATATAATATTAATATTAATAAATAATATATAATAATAATAAAAAATTCAAGTGTAACTGATCGCAAAAGTACGAATTGGTAGTAGCAATTGCTTAGTAGAAATGGTCATAGCCATCAAATAAGATTTACCTTTAATTTTAACACAGGTTGGAGCGTGGAGAGAATTTGAATAAACTTTACTACGTAGAATATTTTTCGTTTTGTTGTAGTCTAATTTCGATTTAAAATTCATTGAACAATATACATTAGTCAAGGTCAGTTTTAACTATTAATTCGCAATTGTTTTATTTTAATGTTCTTATACCGTTGAATAATTAAAGATCACTGGATGAAAGAGCAGAAATGAACTTTTTCTCTGGTGAAAGCCAATATGTTAACGAAGCAGCTCGTGAATTTATAACATGACCCATTCTGTTCGACAAGTACGACCATATTACATCCATAGGTTGATTATTAAATTTCAGACATCTGGGACCGTAACCGATAAAAATAGGTTCTAGTTTTTTATTTGTTGTCAGCTTCAATTGAGAATCTTTTTTTAACCGTAAATTTTCGTATTTATTTAATCTTTCTATGTAAACTTTCAAATGAAATGAACAAGTTAGTGCAACGAGCGAGATTCGAACTCACGACCTTGGGCTCAAAACACCGTTGCTCTAACCAGTTGAAGTATTGTGACTTCGATCCACTCGGACACCAACTCCCCCATCACAACCTACAACCTTTTCGAATTCTCCCTTCAAAATTCGAACCGGTTGAGATAGCAACTTGGTTTCCGAGTGGATCGAAGTCACGATAGCTCAAGTAGTTAGAGCAGCGGCGTATTGAACCGAAGGCCGTGGGTTCGAATCCCGCTCGTGACATTAGCTTTTTCATTGCAACCAAACCTTTACATAAAATGATTAATTAATTGAAAACAGTTATTTGGTCAATCGGACCATGAAATCTAATGGATTTAGTAAGCAAAATGAAGTGTATTTTCACTAAAGCATTCCGTGGCCATTTCATTTGTCGCCGAGAATCGAATCCTGATTACACGACATTGTTGTGTAAATATAGGTAAACAAAATTAAGTGTAAAGTTTAACATCTATTACGTTTCGTGGTCCGATTGAGCAAAGAAATTCTTTTCAATTAATTAATCTTTAATTAAGGTTTTGGTTGAGATAAAACGTCAGTGTCACGAGTGGGTTTCGAACCCATGACCATCGGCTAAATACCCTGATGCTCTACCACTTGAGATATCGTGACTTCGATCCACCCGGACACTAACTTCCCATCTCAACCCCACCTTTTGACTTTTCCCTCCTTTTTGCCACTTTGATTCTTGGTGACAAATGAAGTGGCCATGGAGATCTTTAGTGAAGTGTACTTCATTTTGCTTATTACATCTTTAGATTTCGTGGTCCGATTGACGAAATAAATTCTTTTCTATTAATTAATCTTTACGACATCTGATTTTTTTTATCTGAACCAATACCTTATACAAAGATTAATTAATTGGTAATAATGTTTAAAAAGTAATTTGTTCTATGGACCACTAAATAAAATGGATTTAATTCGTATATAGTTTTAGCTAATACACCTGTTTTAAACGACGTAAAAAAAGGCAGAGATTCTTTTGGAAATCGTTCACGATCCCACTCAGTCTATAAGGCAAGTTGCTAAAAAGAATGATGTCCCTTATTAATCAGTCTATCAACTACTGTGTAAAAAATAAAATTCATCCATTCAAAATTCAAACGCATCAGGCTCACAACGAAACTGCTCATGATCGGAGGATCCAGTTTTGTAAGCTTATAGAAAATTTAATTTTAAAAGAACTTGACTTAATAAGGAAAACTTGGGTGAGAGAAAAACGTTTTACATTATTTACATGATAAACCGATATCCAAGCACAAATTTTGAAAATCACATTGTTAAGCTCTGTTTATGGGTGGAACAGTAATATGTAAATTCTACTTGGAAATGATTGAAAACTATTTGCCCTTATTAGGTCAAATTATCGAGAACAATCAGAACGAATTCTAGTGGGGGAAATCTATTTTGAACAGGACGGAGCCCTTCTACATTATAGAGCGACTGTATTTCCAAGTGGGTGAATCGGGGGATGAGGAGCAATTGAGTGGCCACCACGGTCTCTTGATTTTACTCCTTAAACTTTTTCCTCTAGAGCCACATTAAAAATGTCGTTTAGAAAATAGAAGTAACGGATCTGGAAGTACTAATAGAACAAATTCAATTATGCTGTCGTCAAATAAAAATATAAATCTTTGCAGCTTTGAGAGGGCTATTTTAAAATCACTCTAATGTGGAGGGCAATTTGACAATTTAATTGAATAATATATCAAAATTTAATTTTTGTTGATTTTTTAAACCTATATTAAACAACGACAATCAGTAGTAAAAAATATTGTAATAAGAGTTAATGATTAATAATAAAATAATTAATAATTCTAATATTACATTGAAATTATTGAGTTCTCAATGAAAATTTCAAAATTTTGACAAATAATCTGTAATTTTTTGTATAATTGTCTTTTTATGGGAAAGGAGTTTTAAAAGTTTTTAAAAAATAGGAGGGTGAAAGTAGATTAGAAAAACGTACTTACTTATTTACTAACTTTTGTCACTTGCGTTTTAATATAGATTTTTATAATTTGTAAAATTTGTTTTTTTAATGAACTAATCCAAGCTTTTTGTAAATATTTTTATTTTGCATTTTGGGGTTGTATCTTACCTGCTTTTCAGATAAATTTCCCGGAATTTACTTATATCAATACCCAAAAGTAGAGCCCAGATTTATATGCTATAAAAAACATCAAATACGACATATAATATGCAATAATAAAACCTCAATTGTGCAATGATATACAAAATTACCCTTCAAATATACAATGTAATTTCTGCTAAAAGTATTAAATTATGATACATGAAAGTCAGAGATATTATTCGGCTAATAATTGACTTTTTTAAACCTAAACTTATTTTTCCATTTTGGTGTAGTGCAATTAATTTTGAAAGGAAATAGGACAGAAAATCTTTATAAAATAAAATAATCCTATAATTTGAAGTTTTACATTATTAATACGATCTGAATTAAAATTTGAAAGGAGATACATTTGAAAGTTAGTTTTCTGTAAAAACACAGCGTTATCGCTCAAAACATATTTTTACGTCGAAAAAGATTTTTCAAAGCCGTCACAGGTTAGTGAAGCCAACTTAATACCTGATAATAAAAAAATAATAAAAATAATGATTAATAGAAAATTAATACCTGGATCTATGATTTCCTGTGTAGCAATTTTATTATTACTACTAAAGATTTACATAATTTTCCCAATTTAGTATATCTTTTATTTTTATCAAGGATGTTTTTATTTCTTTAAAAAATTTGAACTTGCTACTTTAAAAGAACTTGAAGGAATTATTCAGAAAAAACAGAAATTTGCATCATGAAGAGGGGTCTTAAATATGGTGCGGATTATTGCAAGGAATTCTATTTGTCTGTTTGTTTTTGACATTGTTCCTGGTAAGTTAATAAAAATCGGAATGAAATTTGAGACTCTTGACCGCTTGTTTTCGGTTGCCTAATTTTTTTTTCTTTTTCTTTGAGTAAACCTCGTATATGCAAATGTATGCATTATTTTTCAAATAAGCAAAATTCTGCCAAATAAAATGAATTGTTTTACAATGGGGGTACATTCGGATCTGATCACTGTAGTTTCAAGTGTTAGGAAAAAGAATATGCAATGGCATAAAAAATCTACGTCGAGTAACGATGTAAACTCTGGCACGGTTGTCTGTAGAGTAGGCAAGATAAAGGTTCAAAATACATAATACAAACATATAAAAAAAAAGTTTGATTACTTCATTAAATACCAGAAATGAACAAATAAGGAAAACTAATCAACAAAGAATAGCTGGAGAATAGGGTTTATAGTTTCTTTGCTATTTTTTGTGATCATGGTGACAATGTCTTCTGTACTTTTTCTGTTAGGTTGGTTTTCATTTTTTAATATGTGTATAATAGAAATTTTTGTTTTAATATTATAGTCCTAACTAAGTATTACTCTGTAGGAATTTAGGAGGTTTGTAGAATCTATTGACTACTATACTAATTACTGACTTAGTATGTGCTAATGATTCGGTCGTTTTTTATTTGGTATTATTTGGAATATTGTTATACAGATTATTCATCAGATATTTTAACAGCCGATAGTGCTTATCCAATTTGATTCAAATATACTTGGATCGCTAAAATAACCTGGACCAAAACCCAATATCGTTATGCCAGCACTTTATCAACTCACTGGGTTGTTCAATATATGCAATTTTCCGACGATCCGATTATTTGCACTCGTCAAAATTTATTCTAGATACACAACATTTAACATGTGATGTTATTAAAACACCTCATTACGTTTATTACTATTAAAACATTTAGGTTATTTGTAGAACATTAGGCATTCTACCACATAACCGCTGGTTGGTTACAGAGAGTTTGTGTGACAGTCATTGGCTTTATTGGGACTGAATCGGCCTGGAAAGCAATTGAAAACAATTGGTTAAAAACTTAATTATGTCAATTTGTAAACGTATTTAAGATTGTTTTGTCCTGATGATGAATTTGAAAGTAGTCGAAAGTTTGGCAGTAACAAGTGAATTTGTTTTTCAACCGGAGTATCTAGATCGTATCGAAATCCAGATTATGAACAAGAACAGATGTTATAACAAGTTAAGAAAATTGGAAAAATTGTTAGTCTTTGAGAAAGATGTGTGAAAGAAACATATAATTATATTTTATGTACAAATATTTTAACATATATATTTTATCAAAATATTTATGCAAATATGTTAACATAAAATTATATGTTTCAATTAATTAATCATTTTATATAAGGTTTTGGTTGAAATGAAAAAGTTAGTGCCACGAGCGGGATTCGAACCCACGACCTTCGGCTGAATACGCCGTTGCTATACCACGTGAGCTATCGGGTGCTATGTAAGTGTCCGAGTGGATCAAAGTCACGAGAGCTCAAGTGGTATAGCAACGGCGTATTCAGCCGAAGGTCGTGGGTTCGAATCCCGCTGGTGGCACCAACTTTTTAATTTCAACCAAATCTTTATATAATAAGATTAGTTAATTTGAAGGAGTAATTTGGTCAATAGACCACAAAATATAATGGATTTAATAAAATTATATATTGAAGAATTATAATTTAATGGGAATGAATAAATTTATGGAAATACTGTTTAGTTTATCTTATAATATGAAGGTCAAACGACATCAAATAATTTGCTGAAAATATTATTTGAGAACAAGTTATATTTTAAATAAATGAAAACAGGTCTGTCTGATTGCATTCCTCAATGAATAATTGATTATAAGGCAGTAAAATGATTACTAGAGGTTTGGAGAAACAGGTTCATCTCACGTTTCTATTTTGCGGTGACATTGCTCTTTTATCTGTCGAGTTCAAAGCAAGTTAAAATTAAGTTGGTTTTCTTTCTTTAACGGGAAGATTACAAGGTTGTACTTCGGCCTCAAATAACATGTTTCAGTCGATTCCAAACGATTTGCCGTTTTGCCAATACGATGATAATTTGTAGAAAACATCGAAAATGTGAGGAGGAGTGTGATCACATACGAGGATAGAAGTTAAAATAAATAAAAAAACAAAATTATTAAAATTATAGTTAGATTCCTCTTTAAAGAATTTATTCAGAATAGTGGTAATAGTTATACATGTGGTAATTGTCCAATTAGGTTTTGCTAGTTTTACAACTACGAATGATTTGCAAAAATAATTAGTTAAAAGTCTACAGGTTGGGACTGCAGTTATCTATCTCTTATCCAACTATCAATCAGCAGAAATCCATATTTTTGAAATCAATTCCATTCTAGCAACTCTCCTCCTTTTCTCTGATTCTATTCTGTCTTCCAAACATATAGTCGTCTTTTCTTTGATAATTGAAGTTTGATAAGTATAATATTATAATTTAAGAGGACAAAATCTTTTACATAAAATACAATTGAAATAAATTCATTTTATTACACATACATAATCTTTCCATTTTAGTTATATTCCCTATTATCCTCCTCTCTCCCTCTCATATATATATATATATATATATATATATATATATATATTGTGGGTTTCTCTGAAATCTGAAATATACAATAGAAAAAGAAGAAAAATTCAGAGATTATATAGTCTAGAAATATAGTTTAGCACACGATTTCTGTTCAAAAATAAATCATAATAAAAGTAATGAATAATCCATTACATTTCGTGGTCCGATTGACCAAATACCTTCTTTCAATTAATTAATTTTTATGTAAGGTATTGGTTGAAATAAAAAACCAATGTCACGAGGGGGATTCGAACCACCGACCTTCGGCTAAATATGCCACTGCTCTAACCACTTGAGCTATTGTCAATTCGATCCACTAGGACACCAACTTCCCAACTCAACCCATCTTGCGAATGTTCCCTCCTTTTGGCCATTTTTCAAGTGGTAGAGCGGCGGAGTATTTAGGCGAATGTCGTGGGTTTGAATCCCGTTCATGACACTGGCTTTTTTATTTCAACCAATACCTTACATAAAGAGTAAGTAATAAATAATATTAATTAAGTACAAATAATAATTTTACATGACGAATGTCCATCAACTTTAAAGCACACAAGTTTAAGATAATCTTATTCAATCATTAGTTGAATTTTTACTTATTTACTAACGTCAACTGCTTATGTATTTGATTTTACGCATGGTGTATTAACAAGTCAATGAACACGATGACAAAAACGAACGCTTTGTGCAATTGGAGTAATAGTTTTGTATCAAAATTCTAGTTTTGTTTAAAAATATTACACAGTCACTCTTCCGTGAAAATAATGGGGGTTGTCATTGACTATTAATTATTTCTATGGTAAAATCTGTGTAGGTATTAATTTTTTTTCTTAATGAAATAAAACGAGGGTGCGTTTTACTAATGATTTAATTTCATAGTATGTATTTTTAACGTCATTATTTGGATATCTTTCTTATGAAAATTTACCAAACGATATTTTGTGGGTTGTAATGTGATTTAGTGTTTATTTCAGCACGAAAAATAACCAATTTTCTCACTGTATATTTCTTTCATTCTCTCTCTCTCTCTCTCTCTCTCTCTCTCTCTCTCTCTCTCTCTCTCTCTCTCTCTCTCTCTCTCTCTCTNTCTCTCTCTCTCTCTCTCTCTCTCTCTCTCTCTCTCTCTCTCTCTCTCTCTCTCTCTCTCTCTCTCTCTCTCTCTCTCTCTCTCTCTCTCTCTCTCTCTCTCTCTCTCTCTCTCTCTCTCTCTCTCTCTCTCTCTCTCTCTCTCTCTCTCTCTCTCTCTCTCTCTCTCTCTCTCTCTCTCTCTCTCTCTCTCTCTCTCTCTCTCTCTCTACATATATATTAATTAATTATTCTTTTTATCGAAGGTATTGGTTGAGATGAAAAATTTAATAATTAATATGGTCATTTATGACAGCTAAAATCCGTATGGATTAATATAATAAAACATTTATTAAAAAGTGGTTCGTAATTTGTTACAATGATAAATGTATTTGCTCCTTTTTTCTGTCTTCTATCTCGGTTTCTTTCAGTCTCTGAACCCTTCTACATCACGCCCGCACTCTACTTTCTGTTTTTCTTTTTCTTTCTACCATCTATCCATATTTTTTACATAGATATCACTTGACTAAACCCAATTACGAAACATAAAACATATTGAGAAATGGTTTGTAATTTGTATCAAAGATAAATTTGTTTCCTTTTTTTCAACTGTCTAACACTCCGTTTTTCTATATATCTCTCAGGATCTCTACCTTTCATCCCTTCTCTCTCAGTCCTTTTTAATGATTGTTTAATCTAACATCTCTGGTAATATGATTTCCCTTTTGTCTAGCGCAAACCTAAAGATGTAATTCGGATTAGACCTATTCATACCTCAGAAAGTTGTCTACTTTGAATCCAGTTGAACCCTTAATAGTTGAATACTTCTCAGCTTTTTTCCACATATATCCCTAGGCTTTAGTGTCGCCTTTCCGCAGGGGCTGTACTGTTTCCTGGCTATTGCTTTGTAGCCACATAAGATGAAGCAGCGAAATGACGAAAAGCCGAAACGAGTAACATAAAAAACCGCATACAAGGAGCAAGTGACCCATTTCCGGACAAAACACATGTCTATGAATCGATGCATATGTTGTTTGATAGGCTGTCTCAATTTTTCAGTTTTAGCGTGGTATTTAAATAGGCAATAGCGAGTATAAAGGCTTATTAATTTTATTAATTTTTTCCTGCTGAGTGATTAATTTATATTGAAAAGTGAGGGAGTTAGAGAGAAAGATAAAAAGAGAGGGAGAAAATAGAAAAAATATTATTATTTCAAAAAATGCAAAAATTTAATGGTTCCCTTTCATTACAGTATAATTACAGAAACTAAAAAATCGAAATACTTGCATTTTTTAAAAAATCTAAATAGTAGTATTTTAAGCCTACCAGTTGAACTAATTAACTTAAATTAATTGAGCCCGTCATACATATTAGTGTTAATGTTTGTAGTGATGTACAATATAACATATAATCAAACTGTTTGCCTTTTATAAGATTTTGAAAACTAAGTAACCATTTTTACCCTTCTTCTTAATTTATTTATGCTTTATATATTTTCACTTACAGTTGATATCATTTATATGTATAAACTCTCGTGCTAATTATTTAAATATTTTTTTACCAACCCTCACAAAATTTTTTTATCACAATAGTATTTATAATGATGCTACATTAATTAAGAGGTACGTTTTGTGCAATGATTAACAATTTAACGAATAATAATTAAAACCTTACGTTGTATACCGGAAACCGCCAACCGACCCCTCACAGCTGATAATTCAATAAACTCGAAGATCCGTATTAATTAAGAATTCAAATAATTTACATAGTATATGTTCCCGTATGCTGATTGAATTTGCATCCAGAGTTGGCGTAGATTCGCTAATAAGGGGGACCGAAATTTATCCACCTCCCGTGAGAGCGGAGGTTAAAATTTAGTGAAAAATGACAGAGTTTAAAGTTTATCAAGAGGCACGGAACTATTATTGAAACATTTAAAGAGATGGAACAATATTATTGAAGTACAGAAATGGATTAGTGAAAATGCAAATTGTTTTTATATTGAGGAATGTACTTTAAATAGAATTGCTACTCGTCTCATTGATTCCCACCTTGTTACAAAAGGAACAAAATTGATCACATTTTACAATTTGGCTAATTACAATAAGCGCTAAAAAAAGTATTAAAACTTGGATTCTTCACATCAACTTAAAATCTACAATTAATTAATCTTTAATTAAAGTTAGTTGAGATAAAAAATTCATTATCACGAACGGGATTCGAACCCACGACCTTCGGCTAAATACGCCGCTGCTCTTCCACTTGAGCTATCGTGATTTCGATCCATTCGGACACTAACTTCCCATCTAAACTCCACCTTTGAATTTTCCCTCCTTTTTGCCACTTTTCAGATTTCGTAAAGATTAATTAATGGAAAAGAATTTATTTGGTCAATCAGACCACGAAATCTAAAGATGTAATAAGCAAAATGAAGTATACTTCACTAAAGCGGCCACTTCATTTGTCGCCAAGAATCAAATATATTACACGGCATTTGAAAAGTGGCAAAAAGGAGGGAAAAGTCAAAAGGTGGGGTTGAGATGGGAAGTTAGTGTCCGGGTGGATCGAAGTCACGATTGCTCAAGTGGTAGAGCAGCAGTGTATTTACCCGATGGTCATGGGTTCGAAACCCACTCGTGACACTGACATTTTATCTCAACCAAAACCTTAATTATAGATTAATTAAGTGAAAAGAATTTCTTTGCTCAATCGGACCACGAAACCTAATAGATGTTAAACTTTACACTTAATTTTGTTTATCTATATTTAAACATCGCACACAGACTGTCTACCCGTTTAACGTATATACACACAAAAACTTCGGACAC
Organism: Cimex lectularius; assembly: GCF_000648675.2. Lineage (NCBI taxonomy): Eukaryota > Metazoa > Arthropoda > Insecta > Hemiptera > Cimicidae > Cimex > Cimex lectularius. The sequence goes on along the minus strand of NW_019394183.1, from coordinate 14,148 downwards.
ATCTATTTATTTGTTTATTTTTCATAATAATTAGGTATAAAGATTAATAGTGTAGAGACTTACAAGACTTACAACGTAAACACAACATTACCAACTTGTTGTTTACCATTATGGTGTGTTAGTAATCCTTTTACACTCTTTTGACTAAAAATTAAAAAAACAGTACATTTTAATCCTTTCCAGAGAAAACTTTTCGTGTGAGTTAATTGGTTTATGAACTATTGAAATAATAAATTTTAGTAAAAAAATATTAATTTTTTTCTTAACAGCGTGGTTTTAATTCGAGAATGTATTGCCGGGGCAGATACTTAGGCCAAAGACGGAAGAAATATCCATTACAAAGCCTAAGTCCTGGGTGAGCCGGGCTCTTCCACCCACGATGGGCTACTTTGATTTAGGATTGCTGGAAGTTTCGATCGAAGAGATTACCCATCAAGTCCATCACGATTTACAACGACTACAGATGATTTAATGCCTTCCTCGATAGGTGTCAATTCCACAGCTCTGAGCTCTAAAAACACTCAACATATGGCTAAGTGGGTGTAGCCCAGTTTCCAGACGCATCAGGTTCTTTCTACTGGAGTGACATCAAGTAGAAAGGTTCTACTTTTTAGAGATAAATTCGTGTAATGCACCATAATTCTCGACCGAATATAGCACGAATTGTCACCCATTAATTGTAGGATGTAGGGATTACCACAATGACCTGGATAGCACGTTCTACTGACATGAATCCAATAAAACACTTATGGAACATGTTAAAGGAGGTTAAATGTTCGCCACCTCCAAGTCTTGAACAGGTTCCGGCCGCTCCTGTTGAAGAATGGAATTCCATTTCACAAGACGAAATCCGATCGCTTATCAATACTTAATTTCATTGAGACTTCAGCCCATCCGCGAAACCAGAGAATGTGATATGCGTTATTAAAAGGAAAATTACATACAGACTTATTAGTTAAATTTTTAATCTATCGACATATAATATCCCGGTGTTTTGGTAAATTTTCGTTCAAACGATCATACAATTTTTTTAAAATTAAAACTCATAAATTTTCTAAATCTCTCTTTATTTGATTTACATTGAAATAAGTACGTTGAAATCAATGTAATTATAAAATGCATGCAGGTTGACTTAAACAACCGAATACAATTGTCTTATTTTTTGATTTCGCGTATATAATACGTTTCTTCTTATATTTTATTTCAAATATATTAGTATATATTTGTCGTCAAATATTAACAATAACGTTTAAACAGAAAACATCCTTTGCCCGATCTTATATTTGTCCTATTCCTACGTATTATGTTCTGTTATGCATTTCAAGATTTTTTATTGGATAAAGCGAAAAAAGGAACGACGTAGCAAAAACTCTTTTCACAAAGATGTTTACTTAACATAAAACGTAGATTTCTCAGAAGTATATTCAACTTATGTACCTTGGCTAAGCCTGAGCAAAAGATCGTTTGAGAAAAGAAGGGTTCTTTTATTGCTTTTGGTAGAATTATGAGAAAAAAATTGCCAAATAATAAAGTAAATATGAAACAGTTTCGAAGACACTTATTAAGTAGGCTATTTTATTTCAATAGATTTATTTTTGAAATATTTAGTATAGCCATATGTATTTTATGTCATCTAATTTGAAGTGTAAAATCTACAGGCTTAACTCCATTTTATAAAGTTTAATTTAAAATATAATAGAAATAGTACAGCCTGGTATAGGTGTTGTATCTATCATACAATTATTACCATATACACATTATATTTCTAAAAGAGATCAAAGTTGACTAAATTACTGTTACTTTAAATAAAAAACCCATTGTATTACTGGTCTGTTGACCAAACTACTTCTTTCAATTAATTAATCTTTTTATGTAAGGTTTTGGCTGAAATTAAAAAGTCAGTGTCACGAGTGGGATTCGAACACACGACCTTCGCCTAAATACGAAGCTGCTCTACCACTAGAAATCGTGACTTCGATCCACTCGGACACTAACTCCCCATCTCAACCTCAACCTTTCGAATTTCCCCTCCTTTGTTCCTTACTTATTGATTTAAACCAAAACCTTACATGAAAAGCTTAATTAATTAAAAGAAATAAATAAAATATTAACCAATCAAACGTTTCTCATTTTAACTCTTTCTCATTTGCCCTTTATTTTTCTTTCACTTACCTCTCTCACTCCCTCTTTATCAGATGTCCTTCCAATAATATTTTCAAACAAATGTCTTTTTTATTATCTTGTTTCTAGCCTTTACTTTCTCTCTCTCTCTCTCACTCTCTCTCTCTCTCTCTCTCTCTCTCTCTCTCTCTCTCTCTCTTCCTATCTCTCGGTCTTGCACTCTTTATAACACAATTAGAATGCGATATATTCTATATTACACACTATATGTTAAATTTAGTAAAACTGATTAAAGTTAAAAATTTGTATGTTCCATAATCATTTTGTTTGTTTATTGTGTATTTATTTATTTTTGTAAAAACAAACTCGTTGATTGTAAGAAACGTCAATATGACCTAAATCTGCCAGTATTGTAAATAAAGCGTTTCAATACAATTCGGTTTCTATCTGTCTGTCTGTATGTCTCTCCCTCTCGCTCTCTCGCTCTCTCTCTCTCTCTCTCTCTCTCTCTCTCTCTCTCTCTCTCTCTGTGTGTCTGTCTTGCTNCTCTCTCTCTCTCTCTCTCTCTCTCTCTCTCTCTCTCTCTCTCTCTCTCTCTCTCTCTCTCTCTCTCTCTCTCTCTTACTCACTTACTATCTCTCGCTCGTTCTCTTTTTCTGACCGACTGCAATTTTCAGCAGAACTATGTCCTCACCTTTCACCTCTCTTCTCTCTCTCTCTCTCTCGCTGCACTCATCTCTCTCTCACTGCCTCTCCTTCTCTGTCTCTCTTTCTGTATTTCTCTCTTTCTTGCGTGCTCTCTTTTTGCCTTATACCATTGCGAAGCCAAACTACTCATTTCCACAAAGAAATCAGTTTTTACTTTAGTATCAACAAAGTTAAGATTTCACAAAAGTGCTAGATTTTCCAGCGAGGAAAGGTAAACTAGAAGTCATACGCACCTAATTTGATGGCTTGTGCAGAACTTAAAGGCGGCGAAGTTGTATATTCATTTGAGATAACCCCGGCTTTAACCGTTACGGTTACCGAAACGTCTACTTCAATGGGTAATTACACTGAAACTTTGACAATGAGCGCTCTTCGCATTGGGGAGAGAAGCACTTGTTCCCGTTGACGAAGGGCATCCACAATTTCAGCCTTGTTTAGAGCATAAACAGTACGAGCTGAATGGCGAGATCACGGTGAAAGTTAAAATCATAGAAATTTTAAGACAAAAATTCCCTCGAGTTCCCTTATTCCCTTTTTAAAAATCTGATCTTGTACGTTTAACACTTCCTTTTTAAATATTATGTTTCATTAATAAACGATGGCTATTTTAAATCAGCGAGAAAATGGGGAGAGAGAAAAAGAGAGAGAGAGAGAAAGAGAGAGAAAGAGAGAGGGAGTGCAAAAAGAAGTATAAAGTGAATAATTGGTTATTTTTCCTGCCGAAATAAACACTAAAAAACATTACAACCCATAAAATATCGTTTGGTAACTTTTTATAAGGTCATCAAAATAATGACATTAAAAGAACAAACTATGGAATTTGATCATTAGTAAAATTTTGAGATAAAACTATTGCAACACTCTTACAAACAGTTAATTTCATTGTGTTTATTTACGAATTAATCACCATACATAAAAACTAATAAATAAGTAGCTAAGACTTTTTAAATAAGAAAAAATTGAACTGATGACTGAATAATTTTATGTTTATAAACTTACGATCAAACATGTTGATGTCTGCTTCAAAGTTGGTGGAAAATCGATCATTTAAAAAATGATAAACTTTAAGTGTTTTTGAACAGAAATCGTGTATTAAAATATATTTCTCGAGACGAATTGTTTTGAAACCTGTAGTGCTTGTATTTTCAAAAAGTGAGTTAAGTGAAGCTAGACTGTAATTTAGGTAGAGGACTGGGGTTTATTAGTTTGCGACGCAGTGGATCTTATCTACAGTCGTTGGTTTCGAACTTTCGATTTGTTAAGACGTTTGTTATATAAACGGTGTATTTAAACTGTGCTTTTCTTAGTTACCTTGAATAATAACTACTTCAATTGGTGACGAGTTTATCAATTAGAAATTGTTGGCAGATTAGCTCGCTACCCGAGTTGGATCCAAGTGAAGAAGACTGAAATATTTCCAAAGACAGGGTGAAAATGTATTTCTTAGGAAACAATATTGAAAAAAGTAAACAATTTCCTGTTTTTTTTACTGTAGTTGGATATAAAGTTTTAGGTGTTCCACGCGATCTTTCTGATCCAGAGAGTGCAACAGAAAAAAAATTACAAGAGTTATGGAACATATTGGATAACAAATTCACAAGTATCATCCTTTTCCAGAAGGGTTGAATTTATGCACTTCATCAAATTGGATGTGAGTCCATAAATGGCTGGTTCTAACCAGTAAAAAAGACTTCCTCTGTGAGTAAATTTGGAAACGTTTTAGAGGAATATTAAAAGATCAGTTTGAGGCTGGGTTAATTCCGGGCCGTTATAATGAATATGAAAAGAGTAATCATCCAAGACGCTTCCAGAAATTACAATTTGGCTCTGAGTAAGTAGGCCAGTGTTAAATCATCTTATTGAGCAGTGAGTTTTATAATTAAGAATCACAAACCTAATAAACGTGGCCATAAACTTAACAACCCACTTTGTGTACTGTGGTCGTACCAACCACGCTTTCGCTTCGTGAAAATTTAAAGCAGCCATTTGCCACATATGTAAGAAAGGGCGACATATTGCAAAAATCTGCAAATGTAGAGAATAAGAAAAACAAGGATAAAAATAACATATATCATGGAAACAAAAAATCTCTATGGTTTTAGCTGATGCAGAAAAAGAAAATCGAAGCTTTTACTGTCTGGTTTTTCTTTCTTGCCCTCACCATCTTTTTTTCTCTTTAACTTTTTGTCTGTTCCTTCTTCTTATATTATATACATATATATAGATGCCTATATAACTACATCTTTATCACTTTATTTTACTATTTTCCATATTTATATATATAGCTATTTATCTATCTTGCTTTCTATGTGCCAATGTGCCTGTGTAGTTAATTTTCTTTTCTTTCCCTGATTCTCTGTTTCCTTTTATTTTCCTCATTCCCTCCTCTCTCTCTCTCTCTCTCTCTCTCTCTCTCTCTCTCTCTCTCTCTCTCCTTCTCACTCTCTCTCTTCCTTTCTCCCTATTTCAAACTGAAACTTATATATAATTTCTCTCTATGTTTATCTTCTATTTTTGAATGTATTTATTGGGTTGTCCGGAAAATAATGCAGGATTTTAAGTTTTCATTAAAAAAAATCTATATAAAATATTCTGTTTACGTTTACAGGATTACTCATTTGTATNTGGGAAATTATTTTGATTAAAGAACATTGCTTTAAAGTAACTAGTTTCTTTTTTTTTGTTTAATACCAAAATCCTGCATTATTTTCCGGACAACCCAATATTTATCTTTTTATGCAAATATTGCTTGTAATAAGATAAATTATACCGTTTATTTTTTCCTTTAAAAATAATTTTAATTGAATCCCGGCTCATTTCATTTTCAACTGTTACATAATGTTGTACCTAACATTTTCATTTGTAAAAGAGAGAGAGAGAGAGAGAGAGAGAGAGAGAGAGAGAGAGAGTGAGAGTGAGAGAGAGAGAGAGAGAGAGAGAGAGAGTGAGAAGGGGAAAGGTTAAGAACTAAGAGAAACAGAGAGTCCAAAAAATTTTCAAATAAATTTCCTTCTAAAACAAATGACTAACTGCTTCTTAAAGGGTGTTTCCAGGTTCATTAATTGAGTTTTAACAATGTAATTTATTTTCCATTATATAAAATATGATGATACGTAAGGAACACTCTGGATCAAGGTACGGTCTTGAAGAGAAAAAATCAGTTGCTACTGCCAAGCTAGCAGCTCAAGGTCATCTTGAGGGTCAAGCTATTAAATATGTCTACAGAGTGACATGTGTTTTTTTACAGTTGATCTCCGATTTCTTTGAAAACCGACTCAGTCAAAACATTGCCAAGAACTGTTACTTTTTTTTTATTGTGTCTTGCAGTAACTTCAGAAATTATTTATTCTTCAAGACCATACCTTGATCCAGAATGTTCGTCAGTGGTCGATACGTTTAATTCTGCTAATTCAAACTGAACCATACAGACCACAAAACAAAAATATCTATTTCTCTGAATGTGGAGCACATCTTTCAAATTGTACATTTTAAGGATAATTTTATAGGATAGATTTCCAGGTTGAATGTAATAATATAGTTACCGAGGATGTAAAGCGGATAGTCCTTTCCCCCGAGCGCTAAGCTCTTTCATGAGATATATGAGTATGGTCGCCTCGCCTCCAACAAACCGACCCTAATACCCGGTTTGCACAGAACCAATTGTCTAGCGGGCAGAGTTTTACCATGGGGCCGACAATTCACAGCCATAATCGTAAACATTGTCTCTTTGTTTAGATATTTATCTTTTGAATTTCAAATTTTTTGTTGCAGATTAAACAATTAATTAAATCCACGGTTACCTGACTTTCCGATCTTGTACCAATGTTTTCTTATCAGTACAAGTTGAATATTTACTGAAACAAGTAAATAATAAAGAAAGTTGGTGTATTTTGTTGAAGCAGCAATAAAACTTTACGCGCTTTTCGATATTTATGAGGCGTTTTCTTTACATTTACATAAAAGGAACTTAAACATAAAACGTGTGGTCTATTTTATTGCCAGGATCAAACAGGGTGTATGTAAAAAGTGTAATTTAACGTGTTTTACCAATGTATTTGCTTAAAGCAAATTTTCTGCTGGTTTTTAACAAAGCGTGTTGAAATAATGTTATACATCATAATTCAAAACGCCGACAAAAATATTTGAGAGAAAAAAAGTATTGAAATATTTGTTGCTTGCTGTACAAGACTAATCTTTTGTCTTGTCCACTCATGACGAACGAAAAAGAGTAAATTGTCTCAGTTGTGATTATGCCGTAGAAAATTGTTTGATTCGCAGATCGTATCGTCACATTCTTGCTTGAAAATATTCGGAAGAAAGGAATAATCAACAATCCAAAGCAAACAGCTTTGGGAAAAATTACAAGCTTCGTACTTTTTAATTCGCTTTCTCCACACTCTTTCACGTCCATCTGGAGATGGTAGAGCAAATCTACACGCATGTGTAAAAAGTACAGCAGACCAAACGTCCAACGACCAATGGCTGTGTTCTCGAGCAAATGCGAGCCGTGCAACTCTGTGTTTTCTGGTCGATTCTGGTCCTCTTACGGGGTGAAAAGGCATCAGTCCGTCTATACGGATTTAATCTTCTTCGAGCTGTGCTTTCAGAAATGTGGACTTCTCGATCTTCCAGGCGCTGATGAATCACTTGAACATCAGTATGGTGCCGGTTTCGTAAAATTGTTAAAGTCAAAAAGCCGTCATAGTGTGGTTCTGTTACCCTAGGGCGTCCAGCACAGGGCCTTCTATGGTAGGACCCAGTTTCTCGAAAACGTCTAATGACGTCTCGCAGTGTTTCGTAGCGGACTCCGATAGGAATAGCCGCATACGTGATGGAACGTCCATCATCAATATCATCGCACAACATCCTCACCACTAAATGACATTTTTATGTTTAAAAATTGAAATTTAGTAGACAAAGATGAAAACTAAACAGTTTAGTTCTTCCGGATTCAAATGAGACTGAATAAACATTTTAAATTCCCGAAAAAGTAAACATTGAAAAATCCTTTCTCCTTGTTTTGGATTAAGGATTAAGTGTGTTTACCTCTAATTGATATTTCCAATTTAAAACATAGCATAAACAAATATTAAATGGTAAAAACAATGAGACAAATAAAGGGCAAAATTTTCTTTTATCGAGAAAATGAAAAAAAATCAATTGGGCGGAATGTTTTGCCTGTCAGTGCACATAATTAGGTACACAGCACCCCGAACAGTTAAGATTATAACCAAATATTTTGCTTTTTCAATACAAAAATGTTTCATAAGTTAAGCAGCTTCGGATTGTTATCGCAAGACGAGAAGATTACAGTGAAGAGATGTAAAGAAGGAAGATAACAAGGGACCCGCTCAAAACAATTACGGCCGAAGCCATTTCACTTCCCAAAGGGCAATTTATTTTTTCCCAAATTCCTTTCTTACTCGTTCATCCATCATTTGCCGCCATTTCGCTTGGTCAAAACGTGAAACAATTTAACGCTTTTTCCGTGCTTTTCAAAATGTAATGACGAAGTGCTTGTGCATAAAAACGCTTGGAAATTGTATCTCTGTCAATTGTCAGAACCTTTTAAATGAGTGCATTAATTCCACCTTAATCTTTTGTATAATATAATATCAAAATAAAAATACGTTTGTTTTAAGGGAAAACTATGGTGCGATTTGTTTTAGTTCTTTTTACATACATACATTATTGTATCGCTGTGAAAGGAAAAGTTGGAAATGTACATTAGATTGGTGGCAGGATGTAGAGGAATCTTCGGCTACATGAAAGTGACAATCGGATTTGAATTTGAGGCAATAGGTGAAATGAAGTATTGCTTGAGTTTTAACAACAGTACCATGTGATATGGTGAAATATTTGAGAGATATCTAGAATCTCTGGATTGAACAGAATCGAAATCGATTGAGTGTTCGCCAAACTGCTGGTATGATTTAAGGTTTAAATCCTTATCTTATGAGTGTTTACTATTAGGTTGGCCCTTGGAAATCAATTAACTACTACTTACAATTCTAACATTTTATTATCCTTAAAGAAATTACATAAATGAATTCTGTTTCTTGTCGATTATACAATAATGGTATACGGGGGCTCCCTATCAAGGGCAGATTCCAGAATTACATATGAACTTACAGCAAAGGCTTGGGTTCCTATCTACAGGTGTTACAATTCCCCCAAACTATTCTACGATGACAGGATTGCCTAAACTACTCAGCCTGAGAGGTTACATGTTTTAATAAGAAGAAGCTTCTTTTTCCAAGCATTGAACACTTTTCGACGGAATGGAAGCATGACGGTGGATGGTATGAAATGAGATGATGAGAGATTTGGGGGGGGGTGTATCCTACGGCAGTATATGCTTTAAAAGATATTTTCAGCCTGAACCTTCTCGTACATGAAATTCACTCTTCCATAAAGGACTTTTACTGCAAAAATTTACAAGTCACTGTCATGTGGATACCAGGACACTGCGGGATAACCGGAAATGTTGAGGCAGACAAAGCGGCAAGAAGTGCCCAGAGAGAAGGTCATAAAATAAGTGAGGTTCCGCAAGAAGACTTCGTTACGCATGTGAAGGCCAAAACAAAAGAAAAATGGCAACTAGAATGGTTCAATATTAGAGAAAACAAACTAAGAGCCGTTAAAGTGGACATAGAACTATGGGCCAACTCAGCGAGACTGTCTAGAAAAGAAGAATGTGTACTTGCGAGACTCAGGATAGGGCATACACGAATTACACACGGGTATTTAATGCCACGCGAAACTCCACGTATGTGCGTGACATGTGGAGTTTTAACCACAGTCAAGCACATACTGTTAGAATGTAAGATATACAGAAGAGCACGCATGAGGAGTGGGTTGCCCGCCTCTATACCCGAATTGCTAAATGACAGGGGAACAACAATAACAAGATTATTTAAGTTTTTAAGGGAAACAGAATTGATTGGTAAAATCTGGTTTATGGGGTGAAATAAAGAGGTGGGACCTGTGGCTGACGGCTGGCGCTCGGGTGTGATGCCGGTGGTGTGGGGGGCGCGGGTGTGTGTGTGGGGACTTCTGGGCGACAATGCAAGCCCCAGACCTGGGGGCGGTGTGGATGTAAAACAGTCCATGCACATCGTCAATAGCAGGTACTGCAGGAAGGATAAAGTAAAACTATAAATGTTGAATGTCTAATTCTGGAGAATGCTGCCCGTATGTCCCCTGTGTCCCCCCGTGCTGCCTGGCTCCTCGGTCGGGAGTCTGCCTCCCCCGCAGGCCGCACTCAGTACAGATTCAAGGCGAATATACCCCTGATTGTGGTTGCTGCCTTTTTTTTAAAAAAAAGAAAAAGAAATCCATGAGACAATGAATTGTTCTTAGAATGGCATGGTAATATTTGTATTATAATTTTTCAATAAATTTAGCTTATACTAATATATAATGATGTTTATTTATTTAGGAATATGAAAAAAATACAATATAAATTTAGACAAGGAAACGCTTACAATAAAGACGATCATCCTTGTTAAATCCATTTATGTTTTAGTGGTCAATTGACCAAGTTACTTCTTCCAATTAATTATTCTTTTTATATAAGGGTTTTGGTTGAGATAAAAAAGTCAGTGTCATGAGCGGGATTCGAACCCGCGACCTTCGGCTAAATACGCCGCTGCTCTTACCACTTGAGCTATCGTGACTTCGATCCGCTCGGATAACTCTCCAACTCAATGTACAACTTTTTGCCATTTTCAAATGTCGTTTAATATATTTACCTTTACGTTTTACTTAACCTACGTTAAATATTAGTTTTGTGTGTGTATTTTGAATGAACCAAAAAATAAAAATATTTAGTGCTTCTCTCTCACTCTCTCTCCTCTTTCAAACTAATTAAATCATTCATAACACCTCATTTGGGACAGTGCAGCTATGTCTGATTTGTCTGATACAAATAAACGTGATATACAAACAGCACAAAATGCATGTATAAGATGCATATTAAAACTAGATAGTACTATATGTGATAAATATAAGGGAATGCTAAGTTATGATAAATTACAAACATGACCATAATATCAACAATTTTAAAAATTATACAATCCAACCAACCGAACTATCTATTTGTTAAATATAAGACCACAATCAAAACAGACAAAACTATGTATTCGAAATTCCAATTCATAGAAATAAAGCATATTCCAACTCTTTCTTAATTACCAGCATAAAGCTGTTTAAAAACGCAAATAGTATTTCCTCTTAGAGCAGTTTTGTACTTTTAATACAAAATATCTAAAACATCTAATGGAAAATAATTAAAACCGTCATAAAATCATGGAATCGTAAATTAATTAATATTATGTTTTATATTATGTATTTTTGCATTTTCTAAATAACTATGATAATAACGAAAATTAAAAAATAAATGTTTAATTAATTTAAAGTCATGTTTAACTATCAAAAATTCTTGTTAAATTTTGTATTGTTTTCCCTTTTTTCTTTTTTATTGCTAATCACTGATTTTTTCATAGATAAATACATATTGCCTTATAAATTTATAAACCAAAAATTGTTTTATTGTGAAATATTTAGTGAAAAATGTGTAAAACTTTGTTTTTTCTTATGTTCTATTTGTAAAATAAATTGAAAAGACAAAAAGAGACTGCACAGATTGTATTTATTATGTAAAATGTACAACTCACATTAAGTGGAAGAAATGTTTAGTTTCAACTCTGTCTCTCTCTCCCACTCTCTCTCTCTCTCTCTCTCTCTCTCTCTCTCTCTCTCTCTCAAAAATACGAAGTCTCGAACTGTTTCTAAATATTGCCTATTTAATACAGTGAGAAAAATATCAATACTTTTTCTTTTCCTGATTCTCTAAATGATTTTTTCTTCTTGTTTTACCTCTCAGTTTACATTTTTTATTCTGTTTACTAATGTAGAAGATTGTTCAAGGTTATTTCATTTTTTAAATGTTAAGTTTACATTTTTCATTTTTGTTAAGTTATTTTTAAACTTGGTGCAACATACAGTCAAAATTATGTTGCTTTTAGCAAAGAAATTCTCTTAAAGCATGGTAAACAACATTTCTCCCTCGCACTTTCTCTCTCTCTCTTCCTTTCCCTCCGTTTTCTCTTTCTCCCTCTTCTCTCTCTCACTCACTCTCTCTCCCTCCCACTGTCTCTCTCACTCTCTTTCTCTTTTTCACATTCTCTTTCTACCTCTATCTCTTTCTAACCATCACTTTCGATGTCTCTGAAGACCTTAGAAATAAATCTCACAAAACATTAATTTGCAAAAAAGGAATCCATATAAAGCTTCAGTCTTGAAAATGCAAAAATTATTACGTGTCTTGATAATCTTGCACTTAACGTTTATAATTTCAACCTAAAAGTGAATTTCTTTTAAATCACTATTTCTTTTAATATTATGAATAATTACTAGCATTAATTTTAACTATAAACTATATTACAGTCAGTCAGGACAGATAATACTAGGCGGTCTTAAAATCAGGACTTCAATATCCATTTGTTAAACATTTGAACAAAAATACCTCACGTAATCCATTTTTCAAATTTAAACTGTAATTGAAAATGGCAAAAAGAGGGAAAATTCTAAAGATTGCAGGTTGAGTGGGTGTCCGAGTGGATCGAAGTCACAGTAGCTCAAGTGGACAAAGGTTTATTTAGCCAAAGATCGTGGTTCGAATCCCGCTCTTGACACTATGTTTTGTATAAACCAATAGCTTAGATAAAATAAATAATTAATTTCTATAATAAAAGCTTGAATTGTTTACCGATAAATAAAACCTGTATATAAACTCCAGACAACCAAGTTAATAGGAGGGTGACACTTCTTCATTAATAATTTTTTGATATATACCGCGGGTCGTAAATTTCCGAGGTGATTAAGTAGAGAGAAATAAAAAATTAAAGCCCTATTCTTGTACAGCCGGGATTACACGGCTTCGCTCTCGTAAAAGCCAATGGGTCAGATCGAGATAATGATAGTGGCAGTCAACAAGACGGGTCGGCAAAAGTCGCCATGCAATAAAATTCACGTCCAATTTGAGCATGGAAAAGGATTTGGAGGGTCTTTATTGATGATTGTTAAAAAAAAAAAAAAATAAAAGGTCACCGATATATTTATTTTTCTCATTTTGTGTAAAAGACATTAAATTTATAACAAAGATCGATCAGTTTTATTTTAAATGGGAATTATTCGATATTCAGGTTATTTGGTTATATCCATTTACCAATTATATAATTCAAAACTTTATAAAAAGTAGCTCACAACTTTGCATATAACGTAGTGAAACTCTTTAAAATTGAGTTAAAATCAATTCGAATTCCTGTAGATAGAGAGAACATTGCTTTATGTACTAATAAAAATAGTATCTCCACAAAACAAATTAAATATAAAAAATACTAAAAATATGATCCAAAATAGCCAAAAGAATAAATAAATAAATTAAAACAATTCTTATAAGAATTCAGGCTTACTTTGAATTTTATTTGAGATTCTTTGGGAAAAATTATAGTATTGTGGCCCTGCCCCCTCTTCATAAACACAGAGTGCATTGTGTAATAAAGGAATTTTATTTTTAATATAACTTCATATTTATCTTCCCTAGCTTCTATTTTATAGAGAAAAGAGCCCCTAAAAGCCTTAAGGCATTAAAAATAAAATGATTTGTGATTAAAGCAAGCTTCTTGGGAGGAAATGTAAAGCATCGCTGAGCTTCCCGCGCAGGGTAAAATGAGCGAAAACTGATTCGTGCAAAGTCAATGACTGCTCCTTTCTCTGCGTTTTTAGGCTATACTCGGATCGAACTGCATCGCATACCTTAAACGGGCTCTTGAGGGGATTTTGAAACATTTTTCTATTTCAACATTAAATTGGCCAATAGCAATATAAATGTAAATTTTTCTATATGCAAATTTTAAATTAAAAAATAACTTTCCTTACCGAATAGTTTTTTCGGGCGTATGGGTTTTGTAACTCAAGAAAAATGTATTCATATATAATAAATGTTAACAATACAATACATACACGCATGTATCTGTAGAATTACAAATACGCGGGCATAGCTAAAGTAATCTAGGAAATTCTAAGAATTTTCGGAATTGTTCGTCCTTTGCACTATCCCCGTCCACTCATTACAACTCTCGCTCTCTCTCTCTCTCTCTCTCTCTCTCTCTCTCTCTCTCTCTCTCTCTCTCTCTCTCTCTCTCTCTCTCTCTTTCAGATTTTTCTAATAATAAGTCAATATCTTCAATCAATGAACTTCGTTTTTGTCAACTTTTCTATTTCTTTCTGAAGCACTATCTCTCTCTTCTATCA